>NC_141139.1:14901136-14981136 GCF_053477565.2 Lygodium microphyllum | reverse complement strand
CTAATATATGGCATCAAATTACCTTTGCTACCTTGGGTTCTTAACTTTGGGTTTGTAGACAAATGGGTTCATTGTCCTTCATGTGTCTACATAGAATAGATTCTTGTTTCATGTAATATACTCATCTTTCTACTTTAAATGTTCTATCATGTTCATTGCTTGCCTAATAAAAGTTATAGAGATTATTGTACATGAGCAATTTTTGTTCATTATGAGTAAAATTGCAAGAATTAGAATACATAGAAAAAAACCAATAATGAGATATAACAGAGTTACATTTTCTTAAAGGGTAGAAATCTAGGAGAGTAGAGTGGGAAATGTGATTAAAGATTCTAACACCATATTAGAGAATTTGGAAATTTCCCAAGTCCCGATTTCAAATAAGTGATAAATATTTGAGCACCTGGCTAAATCTTAATCCATATTTGAAAGTGGGATTTGGAAAGGTAGCTTATATAGCATTTAGGATAGACTTCACCTTTAAGTAAGACGATAAGATTTAACCATGTGGTCAAATATTAAAGGTATTGGAGGTTCCCAAAGTGCATGGAAATTTCCAAATTCTCTAATATGGTGTTTTCTAATTTTAGGTCAATATGGGCTCATTATGGGAAAAAATCCAATATTTACACATAAATCATGTACCCCACAAAAAATATATTCACAAAAATGTGTGCAAGACCTTATTCAAAATAAAGCCTCCAAAAATGTATTCACAAAAAATGTAATTAAAGATTCTAATTTTAGGTCAATATGGGCTCATTATGGGCAAAAATCCAATGTTTACACATAAATCTGTAGCCTCCAAAAATGTATTCACAAAAAATGTAATTAAAGATTCTAATTTTAGGTCAATATGGGCTCATTATGGGCAAAAATCCAATGTTTACACATAAATCTGTATCCCACAAAAAATATATTCACAAAAATGTGTGCAAGACCTTATTCAAAATAAAGCCTCCAAAAATAATAAAAAGTTTTCTTAATTAGTGCTCAAAACAAAGTGAAACCTCTTTATCTATGTGAACAACCTATAGGGAATCTCAAAACACAATTCTTCCTAGAGGAGACACGATTCCACATGGAAGAAGCTTGAAATAGTCTTTCTTCTTTAATTTCATCAATTTCATCCTAGTTTCACTCAACTTTTCAGGAATCACATGAAAGCTCTACCAAAACCATCCTTGATCTTCATTTATTCTCCAAAATCTCAAAAAGATTTGACAGAATTACTCCAAAATGATGGCTCCCAAAAGATACCACAAAGGAAAGGAGCACATCAAAGAAGTTGCCCCCTAATGAGTACGAGAATGACAATCTAATGAGCCCAAACATATTATCAAAGATGCAATCCTTGTTGAAGCTAATCATCTAATCAAAATTGAATCATCTATTCATACATTAAGAGAAGTAGTTATTACTATAGATTGTAACCCAAATTACCTTTGATTAAAACATGTGAAGTGAAGGATTGCTTTTAGCTATGGTTGCATTTTTCGATTGATTCGAATAATATTATTTGTCTTGCATTGAAAATGGTTGATTTTTGGATTATGCATGTAAAATTAAGGTATTTACCTCGCTATTTAATGAGGGGAATCAAATTAAGGAAAGTATTGATAGTTGGATGTGTCCCATGACCAATGTGATGCATACCATTGGTAAAGGCAACCCCATCAATTAGGATGTGGATAAGCTACTACTTGGTATCTAAGTTTGAGAGCCAACTAATGAAATAGGCAAAGTACAATGTTGCTTCATCATCTTAGGTGTCAAGGAGCTTAGAGGGCTCTAAGCTAATAAATGCATAGATGATAGGGGTGGACTACTTTGTGATCCCATTGTCCAATTTGGAATGGAAGACCTCAACTTTTGGATGAGAGGTGGTGTGACTCAATCGTAGTCAAATCCCAATCCAAATATTATAAAAAAACAAATTAACTCAAATAAAAGTGTTGATTTCAATGACGTTTGATTACTTTCTTTGTGTATCATGCCTAAAGAATAATGTAATGCAACATATGCAATTGGGTAATTAATGAAGCTAATTGTATATGCCAAAACCATGTGGTAGCATAAATTGTTAGGTACTAACACTAGCCATATTCTTGGGGTGGAAAGAAAATTTATGGAGGTCTCAATGACCCCATCCTATAGATGGATATGCCTAATAGGTTGTATGGTTGATGATGGAGACTAGATAGATTAAGAGTTGTAATTGTGTACACCCTATTTGATTTAATTTTTGGCGAAAAAATGATGGTTAGGCTTGCTCATTAAGAAAAAGAAATCACTTTCCTTGAACCAAGTACATAATTACTTGTCATTTTTACAAAACATCCATTGATTGCAAAGATGACAGTGCTCTTAGGGGCTAGAATAACCTTGAGATGACTTGAGAAGAACCTTCAAACTTAATCCTTTTTGGATTGAGGCTTTGATGTTTCCCTGCAAGGTAGATGTACCAAATCCTATGGAGATTGCACAATGTCACTCATGGAGAGGCATCCAAATGATTGTTCAATATTGCCTCCTCAAGCCTAGCTAGGTGCTAGTATCTTACATGTGATAACACAGCAACCCTAGTCAACAAAAAGAAAGAGGCAATGGTGCACATGCATGAGAACCTATTTGAGATCAAGCCTTCATAAATACTAAAAAGATGGGCTAGTTCAAGAATAAAATAAAGCTAAACCTTTCATCCATATAAAGAATCTATGGAGAGCCTCAAAAATATAGTTCTTCCTTGAGAAGATACAAATTTATGCGAGACCAACCAAAGAGAACCTTTCTTCCTCATCCTAGTTTCACTCATATCCCAAATCTTCCTCTCATTCTCATAAATTTTGAAAGCTCTACCAAAGTTACTCTAGAATGATGACCCCCCAAAAATGCCACAAAGGGAAGAAGCCTATCAAAGAAGATGCCCCTAGAGAAAGTGAGAATGACGATTTGATGATGGACTTGAAGATGTTAGCAGAGACATGACCCCTATTGAAGCTAGTCACCTTAACCATGTTTGCATCATTTATTCATAGACTATGGAAAGTAACTCTTATTGATAGATTTTGCTAAAATTATCTTTGATCAAGTCATGCAAATTGAAAGGACACTTTTAGTTATGGTTTTATTTCTTTATTGCTTGGAAAAAGATTGATTGTTTTGCATTAAAAATGGCTACATTTGGTTTATGCACGTGAAGTTAAGGGATTTACCTTAGTGCTAGATGAAGGGAATTAAATTGAGGAAGGGAATGACAAATAGAGTTCCCCCTAGACCATTACTATCATCTTTTAGTCTTAAAAAAGCTAGTGATAAGGGAGTTGATAAGTTGATTTATCTAGAGGGCCAATATCAAAATGGTGCTATAGGCCAAACACAATGTTGCTCCATTACCTTGGGTGTCGAGGAGCTTAGAGAGGCAATGAGCTACTAAATCCAGATGTTTTCATGATCCCCATCACTTGATTTGGGATGGAAGACCTCAAATTCTAGAAGAGAGGTGATGTGACTCAATGGGAGTCAAAATCTGAGTTAAGGGTAATAAAGAAATAAACTCAAAATAAAAGAGTTTTTTTTTTCAATGTTTGATAATTTGATTGGTGTGTTGTGCTAAAGGATCATGCAAAGAACCTTATAATTGCTTAGGTAACTAAAGCTAAGCTTGTTTGTGGGTGGATGGAGATCCCAATGACCCTATCATACAAATGGTGGATGCAATAGGTCAAGTGGCTTTCCAATGATGAAATGATTAATTATATTATGAACTTAAATTGACCTAGGCCCTAAATAATTTCATTTTAGGGGACCAAAACAATGGCCATGCTTGCTCATCAAGAAAAACATGTCATTCTCCTTGAACCATGTGCGAAATTGGTTATCACAACCAAATGCTCACTAATTGCAAAGGTTATAGCATTCATAGGTGCCAAAATAACCTTAGGATGACTCAAGAAGTTTAGGACACTTAAAGCTCAATCATTGTGGCTTGAATAAGCTATCATAGATTCAAACACTTCTTGCAAATTGTTATGCTAGTGTGTATGATTAATTCCTAGAAAGAAACATACATGTGTTTTTTTTTAATCTAATAGAAACAACCAAATTTTAGTTCTAGAGCATATTGTAATCTTGGCATGGTTTGTTTTGGATTTTCTCAAAAAATCTTTGTGCAACAAGACATAGAAATTAATTTTATGATTGATTATTTGGACATGTTTGGCTTTGATATTCCTATCATTGCAACTAAATCAAGTCTTATCCCACCTTTCATACCTCTTAATAGGCCACATATGAGTTGATAATGGATAGATTTACCTAAGCTTGACGTTGAATGGAATCACATGATTCTCATTTTATTAGCATTATGACATAATCAATTCTACGGCCACTTCTCTAATGTATCCCAAGGTAAGTCTATGTTCCAAATTGGAGCTACTAGGGAAGTTCTTTCTTTTATCAAAGGGTCTAAAAATATTTGGAAAGTCATATTTCTATCAAAGGGTACAAATTAATAATTTTCTTTATGCAAATAATTAACTTACAAATATATTTGATTGTCTTTAAAGACCTCTATGTGGCTTTTAATTAGAGATATGCTTTAATGTTGTAGTTAGTTTTACTTACCCCTAAACCCAACTCATTTGTGCATGAAAAATGTATGACTATGTTCCCTTTATATTTCTTTTATTACATAAATACATGTCTATATGGAAAACCTACCTAATCAATCTAGTGTAAACTACAATTAGATACGTTGTAATCTTGCATGGTATTCATTGTTAATCATAAAATGAGACTATAAGTATTATTCAAAGGAGGATAGCTTAAAGCTAAATACATGAAGGAGAACTAAAAGAAAAGAGTGATATGCGAGTGAGAAGAATGTAAAAAATAGAAACAAGATTTAACATAAAACAAGCCTTATGTGTGATCTAGCCAAAGGGCACTTTAACAAAGCTTTGTTTACAAAGTAGGATCTAGATATGTTAATCTCCTTCACTCCATACACATATGTATTATGGACTTAAATATATCATGTCCATAACACTTATTCTCTTGTAAGCACATATGCTCTTGCAACTTCCAACGTCCCCCTCAAGGTTAGGTTTGTTGGATTTTACATAATTTGTGCATATTCTTTTTGTTCTAGTCCTATTAATTATTATAAAATGTGGTTGATGTGGAGTGTCCCCCATTTTTCATTTGTTTATGCTCAACTTTGGATGCAAGTATGAATTACAATCATTCTTTTGAAAACAGTATAAGATCCTTAGTCCACATAGTTCATTTGTTTCCTCTAACATGCTTCTTCTTGATATCCACTATTCCACTATTTGTATACTTTGCATTTGTCATTTGGAGCACTCCTTTTCTTCATGTACAACTTCTCCACAAATCCTAAGTGTGACTCCTTGGCATTAGCTCCGTGGCTTTTTGCCTAATGTAGGATAACCCTTTACTCTAATAGCTAGATTTTTAAACCTTAAATGTATGGTTTATGGCTTATGGTATGTGTTTTGTAATATTGAAAAGGGGAGGATTTTCAAATAATTTGAAATTATCCCTATGTACTAAAGCCCAACTTGCATGCCAAAAATCAAGTAGGATCAAGTATCCATGGAGGCTTCAAGAGATAAGGTCACAATACAAAGAGTTTTCGTAGTCACTCAAGGGACTAATGAAATACTGTATGGATTGAGATGTCCCCCTAACTCTAATACCATGTGATACTGTATGAATTGACAAGAGAGGAGCTCAAGCTGGAACTCAACAAAAGAGTGAGAAAAATGCTGGAGGTAGACATAGGATTTATCATAAGAAAGGTTATTTCATATGGAACTAAAAGTCTCTTTAAATAGGACTTTGCACAAAATATATAAACTAGATGTGTCACATCTCCTCCATGAAGCCTACTCCCAATGATATCAAGACAAATATCCTAGTCCATAGCACAAGCTCTTACATAAACACGTGTAGCCTTATAGCTTCCAATAGATGCCACCCTCTACGTGTAGTTGGAGTACACTTCACTTTTAATCAATACATTAGTATTGTAAGTGTTATTATATTCATGTTATTAAGCTAGAAAGAAGTGGTGTATGCTTGGGTCCTCATTTTACTTTTGTGTATATGGTAACATACATAATGACATCCCAACCCATCCTTGTTTAGCAAGGTGGGAAAAGGGATTGCCAATTTGAGCATGGTTTGAGATAAGCCTAAACCTAAGCATAATCTTTAGTGTATAATTTTGAAATTCTCAAAAATGAAATTAAGATTCTTATTAACACAAGGATATCCAACTTTATAAGCTTCTCTTGTGCAACTTAGGACACCCTAGTAAGATATACTTGCAATAGAACATTTTGTGTGTTTGTTCATTGATGTCTTAAAGGGAATGTAGGTTTGGCCCTTGCTTCATGCACCCAAGACATCTCCCCAATATTGATAGAGTAGCCACCACCATTTCCCCCTTCCCATGGTTTTCTAGTGGAAGCAATGTCTTTAAGACCAATTGAAAAGAGAGGGATATCTTCTCAATGGAAATTTGATTAAGTCCACTTACTTGTACAAAGGTGTCATCCAAGAAAGCAACCAATGATTTTCCTTTTTCAAGTTTTTATTAGTGACTTGCATATGTAGTAGACAAACACATTGAATTTCTTTCTTGCTTTTGTTGCCCAATACATAGTTTAAATAAACAAGAAAATCCTTTTAACCTCATCACTTATAAAATACTAAAAATTATTTCTAATACATAAATCATAGGTCCCTTCCACATGTCTCTAACTATAAGCCTAAAAAGTTGTTCCCTTAATGATCCATTACATGACTATCGGACCTAAAACCTGGCTCTACACAAATGATAGTGAGCTTAATGACCTCTATTACAAATAAAATTATGATAATATACTTCCTTTATGTAAAATAAGATTTACTTTATGTTCTAGTTAGTTGCTTTAAGCTACATACAATTATGATAACCTAGCTAGTCATGGGCTACCTTTAATAGGAGACAAAAATGTGTATCACGATAACATGAGAAATAGATTTTTTTGAAGTTTATTTTAAAATTTTGTGATTTTGAAATATTTTATAGTTATCTCCTTTATATTATAGAAATGGTTTGAAAACATTTGCTTTTTAATCTAGTACATGTTTGCATACATCCACAAACTTTACTAGTTAAGAATGGCCTGCTAATACTTTATACAACAATTTAGAACAAAATATGTCAACTATTTTTAGTCTTTCTTTTAACTCACTTAAAAAAATAGAAGTGAGTGTAAGTTCTCTAGGATTGTATATTTTCATGGGATTATAGGTACATGTCTAATGCAACAATGCATATAGGAGAAAATTATACATATTCCTAAGATGAACAACACGTATGCACTTAAGAATCCTTGGTTTTCAATGTTGGATCTCAAAGTAACATTCTCAAATTATAGGACACAAACATTAACCAATGGTCACAAACTCACATCACTAGCACTTGGCCAAGCCCCATACTAGCCTTAGGTCAACCAACCACCAATGACCAATTGTCATCATTACTCAATGGTGACAAGCTCACAAAACAAAAGATTTTAATGCACTTATCACTAGCATCTAACATAGTCTTACAAGCTAGCCACAATTGACCACTTATTTTACTTTAGTCCCCCTTGTTATACCTCAAATAGGATACCACATCACATATTCTCTTCATTATCCTTCTCTTATGTAATATTAAAACCTATTGCTAAAGTTAGTTCAACAAATAATTTTCTTAGCTGATTTTTCTAGAAAACTTACAACTTAGGATCCATTCTTCATGAAAACATGGTGACATGTCACACTATCAAGGTGTATTATTGTCATGGACTAGTGTATATCACTCTGTTATGAATAGTTCTAGTGGATAATATTCATGTGTTTGAGTTTTTCATATTGCAAATAAAATGACTTTTGAGTGCCATGAATCTTAATTGCATGCACGATGGTATTGAGATTTACTATTGTACGTAAAATTAATCGACCTAGTAGAAAATTTTGCATGGTCTATACATAATTTGAGATGAGTTTTGAATGCTATGTAATTGTATACTAGTTTCCCCTCTTAGCAAGCTTGCATTTCTTAGAGACTTCTCATAAATCTTGATAAGCTAAGATTCTCCCTTTCACTCCAATGCCATACTCACTTCTCTTAAGGCTTCATATATGTTTTGATAATATCATTTCTACAAATGAAACTAGTAGTATGCATAATTCTAAGAATCAAAAAAGACTTGCACAGAAAGTATGGCACCAATATAAATTGAGAAAGGAGGGAAAAACATTGTGTAGCACCTAGCTAGATTGAAAATATCCTAAAAAGCAAGTATCTTGTGCAAAAGCACTATAGGTACAATACATCTCCATTGTGAAGGATGTTGAGAGCCTCTCCTAAATATCAATATTTCTAGCTTCATGATATACATTGGATTCATTTCCTTTACTTCACAAGTATTTAGGCATTGAACATTAATTTCTTAAGCATCTCCAAGTGACCATCCATGTAACTTTGCAAAAGTCGCTTTTTTCTGGATTCAAATGAGTTTTTCTTTGTTCTCTTGAAGAGCAATTGCACATGAGATTTATGAAGTAGAGCTTTAGATATCTACTTCATAAAATAGACTCCAAAATTACTCACATGATTTTGAGATAAATGAGTTTTAATCCATGTTGGGGGGAAGTTTCCACTCTAGATGCTAGACAATGGTTCATTAGACTATGTAGCTTGATGTTTAGACCCTTGCTAACTACATTGCAATAAGATTATTACCATCTTGCATTTTGTAACATCATTTAGTTTTGTTAACATGTCATGACATTGACTCATGTCTCTCAACATTGGGTAAGAGCATATGAATGCTTATGTGAGGTTGCTCAATTGTGAAGCAAGTCTAATAACTAATTTGACATGTGTAGTCTAAATGGAATATATGGGATAGATTGTTAGACTCTTTTGAGCTTTTTTGGATATCTAAAATATAAGTTGCTCACAATTTTCAAGAAAAACATAGAATTCTATGTCAACATTCCCAAATTAATTGATCAAATACATATTAGATGCCAAAATGTTGTGATAATAATAAATGTTTCTTACATACAAAACAAGGGTCTCTTCCCCTAAGTTACCTCAAATAAGAGAGAGACATAATAGACCCTAGCACCAATGAACCTTTGGTGCAACTTTACATCACTTCACTTCCTTTGTAGTCCCCTCAAATAAGATCCTATTTCCAATTTCCCAAATCTCCTTGAGGGTTGTGACTTTTATAGTTTGGAAAGCAAGCAAATTCAATTTACCCTAGGATTATATTTGAACCATTTTGAACACCAATCCTAATGTGTAGAAGAACATCTATCCATACCTGACCTGCTACACAAGCATTCTAAAATAGGTGTCTCATTGACTCTTCTGATCTACAAACACATTTTCCATTCAAGGCGCCTCTATGCCCTAGCTTACTCATTGTTATCATAGCTCCCATGGCTATCTGCCAAGCAAAACACCTTGTCTCAGAAAGGAAGCCTTAATGCATGTAGGTGCACTTTGCCTATGTGCCAAATCTAGATGGAAGCATGCATGTGTCATGTGCTCTCATTAGTCAAGATATCTTATGGTCTTTCACCATGAAAGATCTCCTACCATCTACTCTTACGCACTCGGCTAGTCTCAAACAAAATCCTCAACTTGCCAAGCAAAAAAAATGAACCAAACAAATAGTCAAAGCAAGAAAACTCACCAAGTGTTATAATTTCGGAGTCCATTGAAGAGCTCCCAAGCTTCAACCATCTCGTCGACCTCATGTTTGCAAGCTCTATGTCTTTCAATTCCTCAAACTCCATGCAAAGTTGCAACTCCTCACTTGTTTCTCAAGCCGAGAAAGATTCTCTCTCTCTCTCTCTCTCTCTCTCTCTCTCTCTCTCTCTCTCTCTCTCTCTCTCTCTCTCTCTCTCTCTCTCTCTCTCTCTCTCTCTCTCTCTCTCTCTCTCTCTCTCTCTCTCTCTCTCTCTCTCTCTCTCTCTCTCTCTCTCTCTCTCTCTCTCTATCTACTACAAGCTCCTATCACAGACTCTCTATCTCTCTACTTCTCAAGCTAGGAGAACCCAAGAAGGAGAGAAAAAGAGATGGAGAGGTCACCAACAAGAAGTAAAGGAGCAAAGCTCACAAACATGTTCAAAACACAATTATGGGCTCATTGACCAAGCTTGCCTGCAACAGAGAAAACACCAAGATAGAGTCAATATCAAAGAGAAGAAAAGAGGAAAAAAAATTTGATTTGCACCCTTAGGAATGAATTATATTAAGGTCTTTTTCCACCTTGTATATGACCTTTGGATTTCAAAAATTGGGCAATGGTTACTCCTCAAGGGTTCCTGTTGCTAGTAGTTCTACTCAAGCCCTTCAAGATTCCTATAACCCACCAAACTATCAAATTTTCAAATCTTGATTCATTGCACTCATGCACCATTAATTTACCATTTGCATTGGAGCGAGCTCAACACTCAAGAAAAGTTAGTTTTACATTTTTTTCTCTATAGGCCACTTGAGATCACAATGACATCGCACTTTTGAGTTTTTTTACTATACCTTAGTCTTCTCTAGCCTTATAGTCATCTTCCATTGCCTATGCTCTTCAAATTTTCAATTTTTCTAAATTTTATCAATAACTATCTTTGATCTACTTCTCTCTTTTCTCCATATTTTCATGACTCTTGGACATTTTTCTACTTTTTTCCTCTAAACTTACAACGATTAACATTACCCCCTCACTATTTGAGTGCAAGTCCCATGGCACTTGTAAAGGTGCTTGGAACTTGTGTGGAATGGCAATTGGGAGGGCAAGAGGTCATAGAATGGTGAAGGAAGGGTGGATGTTGTTGGTTCTTCTTGGCACTTCAAAGTACCTACAAGAAAATAGTGCATGCGATGCATGAAGAGTAAGCATGTGAGATGTGCAATTGAGAGATGGATTTATGCTAGTGAAGAAAAGGCTCCCTAGGTCTATCTCACACTAAAGGATCCAATTGGTGGAAAGTTATTGGTGTGGTGATGTGGCATTCAGGGTGACAAGTTTGTTGATTCCTTGGGATGTCATGTGTTTGTGTTGGGGTTTTTCTTTTGTGAAGCAAGCATTCCTCCTTTTCTTTTCTCTTGTCATGAGATGGTGGAAGTAAAGGCTTTAGGGAATCCTCGAGATAGGACTTGCTCATCAACTATCCTTTGATAGAGATACAAGTGCCCATTAGAGTGGATAGTAGGTAAGGATGGTCACGACTAGTAAAGTGGATTTCATTTGTATCTTCCAAGATGTTGAGGCAAAGAGCTAGCAACATGGTAACCCAAATGATGAGTCTATCATACCTATGGATTCTTGCATTGATGTTGAAAAATAGTGGATGGTATCTCTATTCTTTCATAGCCCTCTTCTAGTTTAATAGAACCACCATCAATTTATGATAATTTCATCTAGCCACAAAGGCTAGGTCAAGATAATTCTAAAGTATCTCCACAAACTTGTAGAAGGAAGGGATTGAATCCCACTCTCAAAACTCTAGGCTGCCTTAAGGATTTGTGGCATTATTATTGAAGATGAGAGGAAAGTTGTACCTCTCTAAAATCAACTTCATGCCTCCTTGGGTAGGGTAGATAGGTGGGGTTTCCTTTTTTTATGAAGGTGGCTCCATAGAAGACCATCCAAGCTCCATTGCTTACTTCAAGAATGGGATTTCTCCATGTTGCACCTCAAATACTTGCACATTCTTAGGTGCTTCTAATGTATTGTTCTACCAGTAGCCCTCCTTCTCTTGCTACCACAAGTCAGGGTTCAGTATTTTTTGCTTGATCCATGGCTTTCCCAATGCTACACTACCTCAATCACCTAGTTTATTATGTCGATAGGAAGTATTAGCTTTAGTTTTTGAGTCATTTTAAAGGTGAAGGTCATAGGTATATCTTGTGGATCTATTTTCTCTAAATTTCTATCTTCCTCCTCCCATCGAATAATGGCCACATTTGGTTCCTTCAAGAAGGGGATGTCTAGCACTTGTTGTGGTGCTTCTCTAACTTCATCTAGCTGCTTCTTTTGTCAATATCTTGGATTCCTTGGTATATCTAAAGAAGTCAATTCATTAGTGGATTGCTCTATGTGTGTTTGCTCAAGAGGTAGTTCTAGGGTGTGGTGACAATGTAGGCTCTTTTGGAAGTATGAATCTTAGTTTAGTCAGTTTTTCTCATCAGTAAGCCACTCATCTTTAAAAGCTATTGTGTCACTTTATCTCTTCTAGGCACATTCTCCTATGGCCAAGGCAGTGGTCTGAAGGTGCTTTGAAGAGCTTCCCTAGCCATTTGTAATTTTCTCTTGAGCCCTTCCACTATATCCTCCTTTCTTGGCTCAATTATTTCAATCAGTGTCCTAGTGAAACTTCCTTGTTGAATCTTTATGAGTTTCTCCACCACCTTTTCTCCATCCCTAGCTGCCTTCATGTTGTACCTTGCTTTTGTAAGTCTGTGAGTAAGCTCCTACATTCGGCCTAAGCTTCATTCTTGTAGTTGCTCAATTATCTTCTATGCTTGCTCCAATCCTCGATTCATCCTGCCAATTAGTCAATGCCTCCAGTATTATACTTTCCTCTCTTTCACTTCCCTAGAGCTCCTCTTTCTCCTTGGTCAATTCTACCACTATTTGTCCAAGGTGTTCCTGATTCCCATTGCTCTAGAAGTTTCAACAATCTCTCCTTCATCAACACTACTTTCTCTTTATCATGTTGTAACTCGCTTATTTGGACTAACTATTTAATCGACTTTTCTTCTAACTATGCTATAGTTTTTGTAGCTTCCTCATGGCATGCTTCCCATCTTTCCCTATTCTCCTTTTCTTGGTGGCACTAATGCAACAGCTCTTCATACTTCTTATTCTCTATGACTTTCCCTATCAAGGTTGCTACTTCCATCTTGAGGATGTAGATGTCTCTAGTATATTGCCTTTGGGGGACCACATATGCTTCTTTTTCCCTCTCCAAGGTAAGCATTGCATGCTTTCTTTCTTTCTTCTTCCTTGTGGTCTTTTTGTTCCTCTAAAGTTTTGAGTAGGGACCCTTGGGTAATGCAGGGTATGTGTGAGGATGTTCCTTCTATCCTTGGCATCTTTTCTCCCCTTTTTTTAATTCTACTTTTTCCACAACTAATCTTTTTGATCCTATAATGGCCAATCCTTTTTTTGGATTCAAATGAGTAGATGGCATCCAACCACTTAAGCTTTTCTTCCAAGGTTACTTGGCTAGCTCCTTCAATTATAAGTGGTGGTAGTAGGAGTGGTGTGGCTAATGGTAAAGTGGTTTTTTAGGCCCTTCCTTTCTAGTGGTGCTTCCCAATTTTATGGCACTTTTTCTTGAGCACACTCTAGGTTGGGGTGGGCTAGGTGGAACTCCTTTGACTGTACACTATGATATCACAAGGTTTGATATGATGTTGTAGCTATTACTTTAAGTAAAATGCTTGAAATTGACACTCTCTCATTTACAATATTGAAGAGTGATCTATTAGAATCTCTATGAGGCAAATGGGAGCATGATTAGTCTTATGGAAAAGGTGTGGAGTGTAGCTAAATACAAGGGATCCCTCACCAATTCATGCACAAGATGTGAATTCTACATAGGGCTCTTGTCTTACAAGTGATGAGCTCAATCAATGAGAGAACTTTACCATTGATGATGGTTACTTGCTTCATAAAGGTTAAATATATGGACCCTCAAACTTAGACAATGCAATGCCAAATTCTTTCTGAGTGTCATAATAGGCCTAGTGCAAGTCATTCAAGGATACAAAAGACATATACACATGTATGTAGACATTTTTATTGGTCTAAAATGCATAAGGATATAGAGCAATGCATTATTCAATGCCAAAAGCGTCATGTGAACAAAGCCTAGTGCCTGAAGGTAGGTGGGCTTAATGGGAAATTCTCTCTATGGATTTTATTGTTGGACTTCCCACTATCAATCATGGTCGTGATGTCATTTGGGTAGCAATGGATAGAAATACTAAGATATGTAGATTTATCCCAACAAAATTGTTAACACTCGTGAATTAGCACGACTATTTGTGGAGAATATTTATCGATTATATGGATTGCCAATCAATATTATAAGTGATCACAATCAAAAGTTTAGTATCCATTTTTGGAGAGCTATATTTAAAAGGTTGGATAGAATGCATAATCTAAGTATCATGAATATCCTCAAATGGATAGGCAAACCGAGTAGGTAAACCAAGTTCTAGAATATCTAAGTGGGAAGATTATCTACCCATATTAGAGTTTGCTTATAATAGAGCTAAGCATGTGACTACAAGGTTTAGTCTATTCATGCTTATGTATGGATTTCAACCTTGATCACCAGTTATTGTCGGATTAGCCAATGAGAAAATCCAACACTTCAAGGACTTTCTTTATGTTCACTTTGATATGCTAAAAAGTAGCACGTTCGAATGTTAAGCAAGCTCAAGACTATTAGAAGAAATATGCAAATGAACATAGATGTATGGTCACTTTTGTAAAAGGTGATAAGGTCTACTTATGTGTTCCAAAACATTCAAGAATTTTGAAATTTGGACCATTTCCTAAGTTATCTCCACGATATTGTGGCCCATTTACAAGCCTTAAACATGTTGATGAAGTTGCATGTGAATTAGATCTACCATGCTCTAGTAGAGTCTATCTAGTCTCTCATGCTAGCCAATTACGAAGGCAACTTAGTAATTATGATAGTTTGGTGAACCAAGGAGTATTAGTAGAAATTATTGAATCGTTAGTTTAACCTGGAGAGTAATGTCAAAGCAACGGTCATGAGTGGACATGGTCCATAGGATAGCTCAACTGTAGTGCTAATAGCAAGTAATGGACCATTATGCTAAGGTATTAATGGGGTTAAGGGGTTTAAAGATAATCTACATTAAGAAGGGTATATGGACCAAAGGGTCAATGGATAGGCAATCAATGTGAGTGGCCTTATTAAAAGTTAGGCTAAAAATATTCCATGAATCTACCTAAAGATGCCAATGTGGTACTAAAAGAGGCAACCGTCTTGAGTGACTATGAGGTTAACCAATCATTTCCTAACTTTTCTATTTTCTTTTGTGCTTGACATGTAATTTGTTTGAAAAAACATGGTAGGTCATAGGATGTCGTTTTTTACTAGAGTTTATAGCCATCATGCAAAGAGGCACAAAGAGTAGGTCATTGTTTGTGGATGTACTTTCTTCTGTAGTCTTGTTGTTGTAGGTGATCATTGAAGAACAGCAAGTGGATGGTTGCAAGCACATGCATCCAATCACACTCATCCTCTAGACATGGGATGTACTTGGTTAGGATGCCATAGTTGGGTTTGCTATGTGATCTACCCTTAAGCACTACTACAAAGATGATATCTAGGTCAACAAGTGAGGTCTATCCATTTCTATTCAGAATGCTTCCATTCTATTCTCACAAAACATCAATCCATTGCCCCAATCTTCTATCACTCTAGCACCTCTCATCTAGGGTCTTCCTAGAAGCAATATTTCATAATCCACACCCTTCATAACAATGAAGTTTATTGAGAACTAAACTCTAGCTATCTTGATTGGCTAGTCTTTTAGAACTCCAAATGGACAAACTTTTGTGCCGTTAGCAAGTGTTACAATGAATCGAGCAGCTTCCATAGGGGGACTTCCCCAATCTTACAACACTACATGGCTAAGGAAACTCACTCCTACCCCTATATCCATGATTCCCTTTTTATTTATATTCCCCAATGCTATAATTGGAAGAACTGCATGCATTTCAATTTCTTTCCAAAAGGCATTGATCTGTAAGAAACCTAGCACTAGGGTGAGTGTCATACTTGGAATGTGGGTATCATTATCATATTCCTGTGCTAATATCAGTCATCCTTGCCCTTCTACCTATGCTTTGAATGTTTCCCATAGACCATGGTTTTCCCTCGTGTCATGTCCCAAGGGTAGCAACACTTAAGTAGACACGAGGGCTGCAAGTTGTCCTACATCAAATGCATTGGTTTTATCCCTCCTTAGTTCCTTAGAATCAATCTCCATGTCATGTTGGGGCAAGGTAGGCTCATTTTTTTGTGGTTGATCATGTGATTCATGCCCTTGGCTTGCCACTAATCATATATAGTTTTGGAGAGGAGGGTGGATCTATGTTGGATATCCCCTAATCCTCACAGTCCAATATTGATCATTGTATGTGTGCTTGAGCTTCTTCTATCATTTCTTCAGTAGCCAAGTGTGAAAGATTGCCATTTGATTTGCCAAAAGCGAAGGAAGAATTAGTAGAGTAGGTTATCCAACCCCTCACTTTTTCAATGATTTTTTATCGGTGCTTTGGGTCACAATACTCTCCTACCTTAGCAGTCCCCTTTTTCCCAATTTTTGGAGCTAAGGTTTCACATTCTACATCCAGTGCTTTTCTCCCTAATGTTAGTGCAGTGGCATTGTCACTTTATAGGTTGAGCTTTCCTTCCAGCTCTTTTCTTATTATTATTATTATTTTTCTTGCCAATTGAGGAGACATCTACATTTCAAAGCTCATGTATTGATGCCCTAGCTTATT
The DNA here is from genome assembly GCF_053477565.2 of Lygodium microphyllum. Classification (NCBI taxonomy): domain Eukaryota; kingdom Viridiplantae; phylum Streptophyta; class Polypodiopsida; order Schizaeales; family Lygodiaceae; genus Lygodium; species Lygodium microphyllum. The sequence continues at coordinate 14,964,493 of NC_141139.1, read as the reverse complement.
TGGCATGTGCCCTGGTCATTATGTTTAGTGGAATAGTTGTAGCTTTGGCATCATCAAGGGATTTGATAGAAAGAAACTTAGAGGTATTAATGGTATGCATGTCGCTACTCGTTGATGCTTTCCTCCTAGGATAGTCTACATATAGATGTGTGACCCCACACTTAGGAAATCTTAACTTGGCTTTCTCATTGTTGGCTTGCATCAAGATCAGATGTGTCTAAGATTACCTGAATTCCAACAAGCCACTCGTTCTTGTGATTGCATTCAACCCAATCCTCATCCCCTCCCTTTGCCCAATCACATCACCAGAATTGACCTATAGTCCAAAAAAACTAGATTTCCCTCTTCATTATATGAGATATAAGGGTTCACACAAGGATCTTCCTCTAGTGGCTCCTCAACATAATGCATGGAAGCATCACTTTGTGGTAGTGTTATGATCAGTGCAGGGGTCCTAGGTATGTTGGGTTAATTTCTACCCTAGGTGTAGTCAGTATTTGTTCATTTTGTGTTGGTCCATGGAAGAGCTAATGGAGCCCCTCATCCAAATTGGAATTGTCAATTCATTGGATACTACTATTGGTATGGTTGTTGGTATAGCGAGCATTGTGGCAATCTACAGTGGATATCTTCATGCCCATATCTTCGATAGTTAGTGTATGTCCTAGGCCTAGATTTTGGGCATTCTACCTAGTAGGTGGTTATCTCCATAGTGCACACATTGAACATTGGATCTAGTGGGTCTCCATAAGAATTCCTAAAGCTTAACTATCTCTAGGTTGAGATTTGACCTTTCTTGTGGCAAATACACTCCCTTGTCCTTGGCATGAGCTTCAAATGTTGCTTACTCACTCTAAGTAGTGGAACGATCATTGTGAATTATGATGATGCCTATTGGCTAGATAGTCTTATCAATCATTTCTTTTAACAGATCATTGACCCATATGGCTTCATCAAACACATTTGCTAATACATCTCTTTGCAAGCTTGAGTTGCTTGTTAGGGATTTATATAACTCCCCATTCTTAATGCCATTGATAGAGACAGGGGGCACTATCCTAGCTGTAGGCCATTCAATAGTGGTAGAGATATGCTTGTAGAGACTTCTCGCCTAGGTGATGTAGTCCTAGATTTCCTTTTTTTCCTTCTAGCTCACATTCATGAGCTTGACAATTAGGTTATATGCATATCTTGCCTTTGAGAATCGTTTGATGAACAAGTTCTTTAGGATGTTGAAGTTATTCTTCTCGGTGTCATCTAGGCTATTGTACCATGTTCATCTCTTTTCACCTAGACACAACCCAAAATCTTGTGCTCTCTTATCAACATCTGTGAGGTTATTTAGCTCATAGACCTATTTGAGTTGTTCAACAAAATTGTAAGGATCATCTTCCACCCTGTACTTACCAACTTTCTTAGTGAGACAATTAGTATTTTGGCTTGACTTATAGCTCCCAGTGCTACTCCTAATTCGGCCAAGAGCATGGTTGCTAATGCAACATTGCCTTTTTCTATGGAAGACCTTTCCAATGGCCATTTGAGGAGTTTAAATGGGCTAAGGTTTTCATTAGATGTCCTAGCCTCCCTTGTATCCTCTCCATATGTTGTACCTCCAACTAGATCCAAAATCTATAGGATTTGAATCAGCTCAATCTTCTTTCTTCGTTTACCCAACCTCTATTTTTGTTCAAATATCTCCACTCTTCTTATGAGATATTTCCCTAGTTTTCTCTTGGCTTCCAAGTCAACTAATATCTCCTTTGTGAGTCTTCTTGAATGTTCTATCTACATGTGCTAGTCATAGAGTGTGATCAACTACTAGATGTCCGTAGGGAAGTCCATAGCATTGAATTCTAGAGTGTCTACCTTAGAACTTAGCCTACCATGGTCATGGGTTATTCTCAGTTGTGACAAGGGTTTCATGTGGAGGTTCCTATTGGTTTTCTTTAGAGAGCTGCAATGCTCGCAATGTCTGGTTTCAAAAGCCTGTGAAGTTGTAGCACTTAAAAAGCCAAGGATATGTAGCCCTAGTAGCCCCTACTAGTTGGATAGGCACACTAACACTCAATTTCTTTAGGTAGATGGATCAATTATGTTTCCTTTAGCTAAAAATTCTAATGTGTTTGTTTGAGTTTCTAGTAGTTTCTTGTTTTGCCTCTATCCTTATTTCAGAAAGTCTCGGATAATGCCTAGCGGCTCTTTTTCTATTGTATCCCTTTGTTTATGTCTCAAGGTTTTTGATTTATGTCTTGGTCAATTTTTCTTCAAGAGTTTCAATATCTTGAATGGCCCTAGATGTTTTGGTACACTAATGTCTTGTTGAGAATGGATTGCTTCTAGGGCTCTATGCACAAAGCACTATGATTCAAGTCCATTACTAGGAAGTGATGTCTCCAAGGAAGTCTAAAGTCGCAAATGCTTGTGTTGGAGGAGGTTCCAAGCTCTAGCCTTGTCTTTTATTCTCGAACCTATTAGAGGCATCAAAAGTGGTGGATGTGTCTTCTTTGGAGACAAGGTAACATCTTAACTAGAGACAATGACATCATACTTAGCACACTCAAGGCAAGACTAGGCTCTAGCAAACTAGTCACAATTCTCATAAACACAGTCACTCACACTCTGCCTAAAAGATACATGAAATTGTGATACAAATGAGAATCGTGTAGAATTGCCATGACATCCACACCCTCTAAACCTGCATATCCTCATAGATGATCATTCTTCTGCAAGTCCAAAGCCTTCTTCATTCTCCATAAGCTCTGTATCTTCTTCTTCTTCAATGTCTTTCTCTAAAAACTATCAATCTAGACCACACTATTTTCTGAAGCAAAACCATAGCCCCAATTCAAATCTACACCTTTTATGATGATAGCAGGATCAAAATCTCAACGCTTTAGTTCCAAAAAAAATTATGTGCAACATGCAGTTCACTTTTCCTACACTTAGTGCATTGCAAACATTAACCTTCTAGAGCATGTATTTTCCACATATGGTCTCAATTAGTAACAAAAACTTGGTAGATTGTTCCTTAGATGTAAAATCTTGTCTTGGATGCTTGACCGACCATAAAAACCTCTGTGATTATACTAGATTTCGAAAACACCAAATTTGCCCATAACTACTAACTACAGTAACATATGACTCTACTTGAAGCAACTAGAGACACAAAGTTCTCAAAGCATAGATGACTTGATCTATATGGATTTATGGATGGAATATTGGGCCTAATAATCTCAAAATTACCTCAAGTAGGTGACTTTTGAGGTGCAAGGATGAGGAGCACTATGTCTCAAAGAAGGGCTTTGTGGTGGTGCATCATCTCAATATGTTCTTACCTTAGTTAAAGAGACACCACTCAAGTTTGAACTTGAGTATGTGGGTGGCAAGTGTATGTCTCATAATACATGCCAAGAGGAAAGGCCTTAAACCTTGTGCAAGATGCAAATGGTTGATCTCATTAGATTAGGGGACCATGGAGGGGATTGCCCAATCTTCTATGATAGATTGAACAATGGAGCAACTCAAGATTGTGATCACCAAGCTATTTTGCAAGATGGTAAGCTACCCCTTTCGACCCTAGAGTAGAATCATATGAATGCCTCAGTGATCTCCAACATAAAGAAGTAAGTCACCAAGTTGTGCATATGTCATTGCATCAAGAGCTGGAATAAAGGCAAGCTAAGTGCTAGACTATCAGTACCGTGGCACCAATTTATCTCAATCAAATAGATGACCAATGTGGGTTCAAGGATGGTCCAAACCTGTAATTTTTACTTTTAAAGTTTCAGTTTCGATAATTCATATCAAAGAAAAATCATATACACAATGTTTTACAAGTACATTAGTGTTGATCACACATAGCTAGTTACAACCAAACACCTCACCCATGACATGCTTGTTAATCTGAGGATAAAAGTAGATGAAAATTCAGTAAATAACAATAAAAATCAAGATATCTCATAATCTCTCACCCCATAAGATCTCCTACCCTCTCAACTAGTCTCAAACAAAATATGCAACCTGCCAAGCAACCAGAATGAATCAAACAAATAGTTGAAGCAAGAAAACTCACCAACTATTGTATTCTAGGAGTCCGTTGAAGAGCTCCCAAGCTCCAACAATCCCATTGACCACACATCCACAAGTTCTATGTCTTTTGATCCCACGAACTCTATGCAAGGTTACAAATTCTCTCTTGTTCCTCCAAGCCGAGGAAGATGTACTCTCTCTCTCTCTCTCTCTCTCTCTCTCTCTCTCTCTCTCTCTCTCTCTCTCTCTCTCTCTCTCTCTCTCTCTCTCTCTCTCTCTCTCTCTCTCTCTCTCTCTCTCTCTCTCTCTCTCTCTCTCTCTCTCTCTCTCTCTCTCTCTCTCTCTCTCTCTCTCTCTCTCTCTCTCTCTCTCTAACTCAAGCTCATGTCACACACTCTCTATCTCTCACACTGGAAGAATCCAAGAAGAAGAGAAGAAGAGATGGAGAGGTTGTCAACAAGAAGTAGAGAAGAAAAACTCACAAACTTGTTCAAAACCTAATGCCAAGCTCACAAACCAAGCTTGCATGCAATAAAGAAAACTTTGAGATAAATTCTATACAAAGAGATGAGGTAAGCTTTTAATTTGCAACCTTAGGAATGAATTACATTAAGGTCTTTTTCCACCTTATATGTTACCTTAGGATTTATAATTGGGAAGATTCTAACCCTCAACTGTGCTCACCGCCCATAGTTCTACTCAAGCCCATATTCGAGGTTCTCATAACTCGCTAGACTATCAGATTTTCAAAATCTTGACTTGCTCCACTCATGCACCACTAATTGCACATTAATTTACAATTTGCATGAGAGCGAGTGCTCAAGAAAAATTAATTTTACATTTTTGTTCTATAGGCCACTTGAGATTACAAAGTCATCACACTTTTAAGTTTCTCTATCATACTTGAGTCTTCTTTAACCTTCTTGTCATCTTCTATTGCCTCCGCTCTTCAAATCTTTAATATTCTTGAATTTTATTTACATTTGTCCTTAATCAACTTCTCTCTTTTCTTCATTGTTTTCATGATTCCTAGCCATTTTTATACTCTGAACTTGCAACCTATTAACAATGCCCATAAATCCTTTAATATAATCTCTAATTTTTCCTTTGATACCTCAATTGCCCAAGCCTTGTCACCCTTTCCATCTCAAACTTCCTTAGACTTAGTAATACCTTCATAAGCCTAGCCTTGAGTCCCTCCCAATTGTCTTTTTTCCCTAGTCAGAGAGAAGGCCACCTAGAAGAACCTATCTGAATGTTTCCATTAACTATATGAGCCAGTCTACTAGCCATATAGTCCAAGGATGCCTTAGTCTCCACCTAGAAATTGCTTGTCCCATGGTCATCACCCCCTATTCTCTTTGATCCAATGCTCAAGTTTACAAGCACCTTTATCAACTAAGGTGTAGGCCCTCTATTTCCATCTTAAGTAGAAATCTCCTCCATTCTACTAGTAGGCTAAACATAAGTCATTCATCTCTAATTGCAAATAATGAAAGGTGAGAAGGATCGAAGCTTGCACGTGAAAGCTACGGCGGGAGAGAGAGAGAGAGAGAGAGAGAGAGAGAGAGAGAGAGAGAGAGAGAGAGAGAGAGAGAGTCACAATTTGGGAACTCCAATAGTCACAATGTGTGACTAGCCTTCCCTTTATTCATCTGTCACTAAAAGAATAAATAATAAAGCGACAGTGATGGGTGCCCTCCACCTGCAATGTGCAGGCATGGGTATTATTAGTGTAGTAATACATGGGTGCCTAGGCGAAGGTGCCTTTACCCCCAACAACCTCCCACTTAAAGGCAAATCCACCCCAGTGAGGGGTGAAAAAGAAAAAGAAAATACATTACAACATGTACACATGTACAACAGGATGAGGAAAGGCGTTATCTTATCCCATGCCCATCAATCTCCTGAGGAAGGCAAAGCACTCCATAGAGAGGCTTTTGGTGAGCAGATCTATAGGATTTTGGTCAGTCAAGATCTTGACAAGGTCAATAGACTTGTCCTCAACGACCCCACGTATGAAGTGATACCTCACCTCAATGTGTTTTGTCTTCGCATGGAAGATCGGATTCTTGGCTAACTGAATGGCACCCATAGAATCCAAATGCAAGGTAGGGATAGCACAATACCAAGGTCATGAACCAAACGACCCAACCAAATTACCTCCTTGCAACCCTCAGTGGGGCTGCAACATACTTGGCCTTTGCAGTAGAAAGGATCGTGCATTTCTACACCCTAGACATCCATGAAACGACACCTCCAGCATAAGTGAACACATAGCCAAAAGTGGACTTCCTACTGTCTACATGTCCTACATAATCAGAGTCAGTGTACCCCACAACTCCTGTATCTTGGGTACCATAGCATATGCACATATCTGTAGTACCCTTCAAGTACCTCATGATACCCTTCACGACATCCCAATGCTTCTTGCCAAGTGTAGCCATATAGCATGCCACAACACCAAGTGCAAAGGCAATATCTGGACGAGTGGCTATCATGGCATACATAAGACTACCCACTGCGGATGCATAGGGAATCTTGGCCATCTCGGCCCTCTGCTCATCTGTCTATGAACAATTGGCATGTGATACCTTTACATAAGAAGGCAATGGACAGCCAATAGGCTTCACATCCTGCATATGCAGAAGCACTCAAGGACTTTATGAATGTACTTCCTCTGTGACAAGTAAAGGAGTCATTGATGCCGGTCGCATCTAATGTGCATACCAAGTATCTGAGAGTCCTATTGTTGAAACACGGATCTAGAGCATGGCAAGAGTTATGAAGGATGAAATATGAAGTTAAGACTCGTGTTAACATAGACAAAGAGAGACCAACTATTGCACAAGTGAATTAGGTTCCAAGATAGATTAGCTTGGACTCATAAAGACAATCTTGTGCAATGAACTGACAGTGACAAGGCACTAAGTGAAAGTACAAAGCATCATAATATATCCACATTCCTTTGTCAAGTACAATGCTTTATAGAAGTTGAGTTGTTCTACCCTCCTCACTGTGCATATGGGATTCAAGACATCTCTTCCTGGAGCATACATCATTTCTTATTTCTCAACACCTGTCACAGATCCTTCATCTCAAAGCTCGTCTTGAGCTAAGCCTTCAGAGCATCTAGCTCATCATGAGCTTTCCTTGCTAATAGCATGTCATCCACATAGAGTACCAAAATAAGCAAAGATCCATCACGGGCTTTCTTTGTATACAAGCATAGATCCATAGCACTACGGCAGTAGCCCTACGACTGCATAAAGGCATCGAACTTATGATACCATTCCCTAGGTGCCTGCTTCAAGACATAAAGACTTTTCTTCAACTTGTACACTAGGTGCTCCCTGCTAGGCTCTACAAAGCCCTTAGGCTACTCCATGTAAATCTCATCATCCAAGTCCCCATGTAAGAAAGTTGTCTTGGCATCCATCTAGTACAAGTCCAAGTCAAGCTATGCAAACAAAGCTAAGACTAAGCGCAGGGTGGTCATCTTAACCACATGAGAGAAGACCTTATCAAAGTCAACACCATGCTTCTGCTTAAAACCCTTTGCTACCAATCTAGCCTTGTATGCTGGCTTGGGGTGCCCAATGGTACTTTTCAGCTTGTACACCCACTTGCATGGTAGAGCATTCTTGCCAGCAAGCAAGGAAACCAAATCCCAAGTCATATTCTTATGCAAGGAGTTTATCTCAAACTGCATAACCCTCTCCCAGGAGTGACTATCACCCCTGCGCATAGCCTCATCATAGGTGAGAGGCTCTCCTACATCTATAACCAAGATATAGTGCATGGAGGGCTCAAATCTATCAGGTGGGCATCTATCTCTAGCAGAACGCCGCATTGCATGCTCTACTACCTGCCCAATAGTCTATCCAATACCCTAGCCATGAGCTTCTGTGATGTTGCTACAAGCTGTCCAGCTGGCTGTACAGGAGCTTGTGGCTCCTCCTGAAATGTATCTCCACGACTCTCTCAGACTACCTATGCATCTTATCTTCATGGAAGACTACATTATGGCTACAGATGACTTTCCGCGCTTGCGGATCCCATAAATGGTAACACATCTCTCCTACATCTCCATAACCAAGGAATATGCATTTAACACTCTTAGGATCCATCTTGTTATGCTTGTCCTTGGGCACATGGCATAATGCCTCACATCCAAAGACATATAAATGCTCATAAGAGGGAGGCTTTCCTTTCCATACCTCCTTTGCAACCTGAAAATCAATGGCACTACAGGGAAATCTATTAATGATATGCACGGCAGTCGTAATTGCCTCAGCCCAAAAGTGTTGGGGTAGGCCTGCATGGCTAAGCATACTATGAACCCTCTCCTGGATGGTCCTATTCATCCACTCGCCAACGATCTCAAGAGAATTGTCATCACCCAAGCGCACAAAACTTGAAACAAAATGGTATGAATGGAACCACTCTAGGCAAGGTGTCATATGAAAGGACACACCTGAGTCCAGGAGCCAACATTGTGCATACATAGAGTGCATCTCTGACATTTGTGAAGCACTAGATGAAGCTACTACAAGGATATAATCCCCATCACTATCCTCGGGCTGCAAAACATTGATCTCTTCAATTTTAAGACTTGACTTAGCAAGTACTATGCTGCGATCAAAAGATTTTTCATGCACTTTCTCTTTCCCCTTGTCTTTGCACCTTTCATTGCGCAATTCATGATAATGTGGCCTTTCTTCCCACAATGATGACAAGTCAGATTTGCATTTCTCCCACGAGACTTACTGCGTGACTTGTCATGCAACTTGGATCGAGATTTCTGTGAATCCCATCCACAGCCATTACCACGGTCATTCTTTACATTTCCATCATGTCAGCCTCTATCTGTCAAAGCATGAGACACATGAGAGACATCTAAATTCTTACGGTTTATCTCTTCCTGCAGAAGAGAGATCTCAATATTAGATAGCTTTAGAGTAGTGGCAGAAGCACATAAGGCAATGCGGAATACATCCCAAGACTCATTAAGAGTTCCAACATGGTGACATTCTCTTTCATGTGGAGATCCATAAGCTGTTTCAGCCAAATACATTTGACTTGCAAGACTTTGCTTGTCATAGAGGTTCTTGACCTTATCCCAAAGTTGCCAAGCACTCTGTGCTTCCTCAATCACATTGTAATGCACCTGTTTAGTGAGAGATAAGATGAGGGTGGACTTGCATAACTCATCAAGCTCCGCCCATTCATCATTAGTCATAGTTTCAAGCTGCTCCTCACTCAACCTTAGTGGCTTTATCTGTAATTTCTGCACCAATACTTGCAAACTTGGCTCTTACAATAGGCATAATTCATACCATCAAGCTTAATGATGTTAAAGATAGCACTGTCAGGGGAAGAAGATGCCGTAGATTAAAGATTTCTAATTTTGTCTTCTTGATGCTTGGGTTCCATCTTCCAATTTTACGATGGGACTAGATAAAAGCCATTTGTCTTTTTGATGCTTAGGTTCCATCTTCCAATTTTAAGATGGAACCAAACTTTGGAAAAGGCTTGGGATTCCTTGTCGGTGGCTGCCTTGGGGTATACATGGTAAGTCAAGGTGCAAGGCCCTTATCAATATGGAATGCTCAAAGAATGATTGGATGAGTGAAGGGTTGCAATTATTGAGAGTGGATGCACTTAGGGCCATGTGAGCTATTGGGATCAAGAAGCAGCATAAGGGTTATGTAGGTGGAGATTTTGGTAGCAAGAATCAATAAATTTAGTAGAAAGTGGGTTTGGCTAAGAGTGAGATTGTAACCACACATGCATTATTTGTTGGGGGTAAAGGTGCCTCCGCCTAGCCTCCCGTGTATTACTACACTGACAGTACTTGCGTTTGCACATTGCAGGAAACGGGCGCCCATCATCGTCACTTTATTCTTTATTCTTTTAGTTATAGATGAATAAAGGGAAGGGCGATTACACATTGTGACTGTTGGAGTTTCCACATTGTGAGTATCTCTCTCTCTTTTGCTCTTGCTCTCCCGCCATAACTCTCCTGTACAAGTTTCAATCCTTCTCACCTTTCAACTGGTATCAGAGCATGGTTGCTTGAGCATTCAAGCTTGGTCCTGACTCCTTCAGCATTCATTTGAATCCCTACACCATTGGTTCTCACTCTTGGCAGCCATATCCAACTTCTTCGAGCTCCAATCACTCCCCGGCTTCCTGAGCACCTACCCGGCCCATTTGGGAATCCTCAGGGAATTCCTTCAAAGGTATTGAAGCATTATTTTGAGTGTTTATTTCAATTTTCAGGGTACAATAGGAAGGGGCTACAAAAAAATTCGTTTTTTACTTCAACCCTCCCTTGGCACTCATTGGCAGCTTAAAAACACTTCATTTGGCACTTGGGAACACCCCCTTGATGCTCGACATTGGTAGTTATCATTGGCATTGATTTGTGGACTAATTTACCTTAGTCCAATACTATTTTTCACAGTCCATAGGTAGCCACAAACAATGTTACATAAGCACTTTATGTTTATGCTTGGTTGGCATTGACATTTGATGCATGGTTGGTCCCGAATGGTCCCCGAATGTTAGGGGAATGTATGCCTATTGATTGGCCATCATTTGGAGCTGATTTAATGGCCTGAAATACTCATTTTTACATAGTAAATCACTCCTGTACACTCCAAGGATGAAGTTTATTTAGTCACTTTATGCTTTGCCTATTGGTCACAAGGGTGCTTCTCGGGTGTTTCATATGACTATTGGGATGCAAAAACACCCAATTAGTCTTCATTACTTCATTTATCCCCACTCCTATTGGAGATCTAAGGTACCTATCGACATTCCCTATGTTGACCACCCTTCTAGGCCACCCTAGTTCCCTTAGGGAGTCCTTGATCACACTTGTTAAGTAGCACTTCTACATGTGTACATCTTGAATATACATGGCCTTTCCCAAGTTACTCCTACTAGCTTCACCAACATCAAGTGATCCTCTCATGAATCCTTTCCTTGCAAGTTATTTTATATCTAACACCTTCTATATGTGCCCCTTGAGCCATCCTATCAATCAAGCAAGATACTAGATGGGTGACCATTGCCAACAACAACAAAGGTCTGAGCTAACAAACCCCTACCAAGAAAGGGTCCAAAATCAATCCATTGATAAAGATTTATGCCTTTCTATTGCTACTAATATGAGATAAATTTTGCAATTTCTTAAGCAAACCCCATTGCCAATAAATCCATAAAATTTTTCTTGCCCACCTTGTTGAAAGCTTTTTCAGCATCTATCTACAAGTAGACAACTCTTTGGTCTAAGATCTCAACCCATTTAGTGGCCATAATTACACTAAGTACATTATCCACAATGGATCTTTCTCTAATAAACCCATATTGTAATGGCTTCATGTGCATTTACATCATTGAGGCCATCCTTATTGCAAGTGCCTTAGTCAAAACCTTATACGCATACTTGTTAAGATAAGGATATGCAAACATGTGGACAAAAGGATCCCATAGTTATTGTCAAGGAGAGAACTGAGAGGTGAGAGAAATAAGTGACAAAAGAGAAAGACTAGAAAGTAAGGAAAGAAGAGAGAAAAGCCATAGAACCTACGAACAAGAAGGTGAGGTAAGAGACAGTAAATGTATTAATGTTCAAAAAGATATGAAAATTTACATGTCTCTCCCTTTTATACCTATGTCAATGTGACAATGTATTATTAATAATTCCACACCAAACATATCTTCTTCCTAGCTTCTTACAATCCATCCTACCCAAAGATTTTTGCCCACAAAAACAAACCTACAAGAGTTGGAAAGGATGGATGAAACTGAGTGCTACTTTGTTTTCAACTGTACAAAGGTTGGAAATGAATGAAATATTGAAGGCATATGGACTGAAATGAAGACATAAAGCTAAACCCCTGCTTTATACATGATCTTGATATCTTTAAAAGAGTTTGGAGCCTTTAATTGTTCAAGAAATAGACTCAAAAGTAAAACAGCTTATTGTAAAAAACAGACTCTACTGAACCAAATCTACTATAATTTCTGGTCGAAGTATCCAAATGAAGCATGCCACATGTCAAAATGTAGCTTATGAATAGTAATTTGACCCTATGTAGGTGGTATATTTCTCAAAATTTGGCAGAATAAGAACTGTTCTAAAGCAAATTTGTTTTCAATCTTCTTGAGCTCTCGCAAATTGGACTTGAAGAATTCTAAACCATTAAACAGAGGAAGTCTCAAGCAAAATAGTTTGAGGATCGTAACCCGATATTTTCTTGAATTGATAGGGACTATGGCCATCCGTCACGGAAGTTACCATGCAAACGTGAGTCATGGGCCATAAGTTGAAATTGATCAAATGCATTTAAAACTTAGCAAAGCTAGACAAGTCACAATGCTGTAAGCATTAAAGCTTAAAAAAGCTCATGAAGAAAAAGAAGAAGAGGAGAAAAATGATGACGATAGGTCACCGCCCCCCCTTTTTTATTCGAAAAAAAATGGTGCCTTAACCCCCCAAATTTGAAGTTCCTATTTACTAATCAAAAAGCCTGAATTCTCCTTCTATATTCCAGCAGTTAACTCCAAAAATCTCCCCCACTTCTCATTTCGCTTGGATTAAAGCAAGATCATCCAAGAGCTAGGCATATCAGTGCCATGGCATTTCTGGCAGCCTCTCTCAACCTCAAAGATCAAATCACCAGCATCAGATTGCATCTTGAAAGCTTCTAGATTGTTGATTTGCCAAGATACCCTCCATAAAGAGCTCTTCTTCTTGGCCACAACCCTTCTTCTTCAATTTAGCTATAAATACAAGGCATGAGGAGCCATTGGGAGCAGTCCGAGAAAGAGAGGAGAGGCCCTTCTCAAGAGTATAGAGCAAGAGGGAGTGGGACTAGAGAAATGTGAGAATGGGAATTCTCATCATGAAGACAAGGAGGATACTCCACGAGCTCTTGGAATCAAATCCTCCATCCCTTCTACCCTACTTCCCTATGGAATCAAGACTCTTCTCAATTTTCCTAAAATTCTAGTGATCGCTAACCATGTAAGATAGCCAACATCTCTTGGTCATAGACATTCATAGCCATTTCCTTATCTCTAAGCTTACGACTTTCAAAAGGCAATAACTCCATACTCATGTAACAAAACAATCCCTACGCCATGGCTACTGGCATCACACTATATAGTAAATGTTGAGATATCGAGCTCCACTCGTGATATGCCAGGGTGACCATTGTGCATTTATGTCACCAACTTGTCAGTTGCAGATGCGGTTGGTACACCGCCCATGAATAATAGCTACATGACAGCTATCCTTATCTACTCTAGTTCGTGGCTCAGTTAGTATACCACCTTAGTTAGTTGAGTTTGGTTTGAGACCCATATATAGGGTTCTTCTATTTCTATGTATTAGAGTTCTTTTTGGCTTACACAACTAAGAAGAGGAAAACGGTTTTCAGCCTCCACCTTTGTGTGTATTCCCCCATTGTGCAAGTAAGAAAGCTACAAGTGAGACTCCTTCCTTCTCTCCCATAATCTTGACAGTAAACTCTTTTGAAAAATCCAAGCATACTAAAATAGAAGCAGAAGTAAGGAGTTTCTTTAACTAGTTGCAGCTACTATCTGCAAAGTGCATCCCAAAAGAAAGTTTCCTTCTTCAACCTGTCAATCAAAGGAGTTGTAATAGATGTGTAATGCTTCATGAATCGGCAATAAAATGATGATAGACCAAGAAACCCTCTAAGTGAAGTAGTGGTAGTAGGCGTTGGCCAATCTTTAACACACTACACCTTCTTAGAATCAACCTCCTATATCCCTTTTTCACTAACAATATGCCCCAAGTAATCCACCTCAGTTTGCATGAAAGAGTACTTTTTCTCCTTAACAAAGAGTCTGTGATACTAAGTACATCAAAAACCTTTTTCATATGTGATAAATGGTCATGTAGAGTCTTGCTATAAATCAATATGTCATCAAAGAATACTAGGACAAACTCGAAGAGGAAAGGCTGCAAAATCTTATACATCAGACTATGGAAGGTAGTTGAAGCATTAGTAAGCCCAAATGGCATCACTAGAAAATGGTATAGCCCACGATCAATCAGAAAGGCAGTCTTAATTACATCACCCTCTCGCATATGGATCTGATGATACCTTGACCTCAAATCAATCTTGGTAAAGAATCTAGCCCCCTTGAGCTCATTAAGCAAATCATCACCTCTAGGTATTGGGTACATGTTATTCACTGTGATCTTGTTTAGATCCCTGTAGTCAATACACTCTTGCAAGATCCATCTTTCTTCTTCACTAACAAGACCGGAGACATATAAGGTGAAGAACGAAGTTCAATGAACCACATCCTTAGAAGCTCCTTGATTTTCTTGGCTACTTCTTCATGCTTACACTTAAATAATATGTAGGGTGGCTTATTGATAGGCTTTGAGTTGCCCTCCAAATTGATAGAGTAATCTACTGCTCTCTTAGGAGAGGTAATAAAGTAGGTAATTCAAACAAATCCCTATACTCCTCAAGAAAAGCTTTCAAATCTAGATGATCTACTAAATTTTTGGATTGGTCTTCAACCTCTTTATTCAGGTGCAAGACAAAATCTGTGAGCGCCTCTTGTACTCTCTCTTGAGTTGTTGAATGGTGATAAGCTAAAAAAAAATTTACTAGAGATTCCCTGTAGATGGATAGGTTGCCCATCAAAGATAAACTTCATATATAGGTGTGAGAAATCCATAGTAATCCTTCCTAAGATAATCAACCAATCACATCCAAGTACAACATCCATGGGCCCTATTTCCAAAGTAATTAGATTTACTTTTGCTTCATAATTTTCAACCAACTATAAAGAAACATATGGGAATATTGGAGTGTTGATTTATTCTTCACCATTTGCTATTTGAACTTTTATGGGTTGTTGTAAATCGGTGGGAGAAGATAATACAATCTATCTATCTATCTACAACTGGCTTATTCAAAAAATTATGTGTACTACCACTGTCTATCAAGATAAACACATCCTTTCCATGAATATTACCCTTTATACAAAGTGTATTAGGGCTCTTAGAACCTATCCAAGGATCCATAGAAATGGAACAATTAGTGGTAGCATGTGGCTCATCATGAATTTCTCTTGGATCAAAAAGAATACTACCACCCGAATCAAAAGGTAAGGTGTTGACACAATCATAAAAGTTTTCTTGCCCAACTTCCTTCTCAACATCCTTATTTTCAATTGTAGTCACAAATGCATTGGCCTCATCATTTTCATCCTCTAAGTCTTCAAATACTAACATGCTATGGACCTTAGCTTTTGCACTCTTGTATATACACTTTATTGCATGATCGGTTGTATACTTCTCCTTACATTTGAAACATAAGCCTTTTTCTTTCATTTCTTTGTAAAGGTCCATAAGAATAGACTTTGTATTAATATTGGATGAAGTAGATCTAAACTTGTTGTCTCCTTGTTTAAAATCCACACTTGGACTATTTCCTGTCGTGAAATTACCTTAAGATCTCAAAGCATTGAATGATGGATAAGTTAGCACTCTTAACCTCCTACTTGGTCCATGATTACTACCATAAACATTGCCAACTTGTCTTTGGTTTAAAACAATCCTTGACTGTCTATAACTAGGCTAAAATGAGGGATCTCTTCTATACTTCCTTCCATAATGTTCTGCAAGCTCAATAGCTTTGAAAAGATTGGTGGGGTTTTGTGCCATAACCTCAACTCTGATAAAGAAGGTTCTAAACCATACATATACTTGTGGAGTTTAGCTTCATTACTTATGCTCTCTACATACATGGTGATGTTGAGGAATTGGTTTGTATAATCCCTTACACTTAGGCCTCTTTGCTCTAATCCATACCATCTTTGTGCCAATTTCTCTTTTTCAAGAGATAAGTGTCTTGAATGCATCCCAACTCTCTACTAGTATCATTAGTTCTAGGGAATATATTGAAATAGAATTCTAATTTTGAAATCCAATCCTCTAGATCAGATAGTGAAGATGACTGCCCATTGTACTTTGCCAAAATGATTTTATCCTTCAACTCCCTTTCATGAAAAGGTTGCTATCCCAAAATAGACTGCTCATGATTAGTAGGCATTGAACCTCCAAAATGAGATGGTACTCTTCCAAAAGATGGCTAAGAATTAGTGTGGAACCTCCCTGATGGTAGAGGACCTCTAGAGAGTTGAGGATTCAGCCCATAAGCTTGGGGATTAGTACCATTCATATTGTCCAAATAGTCATCATACATTTGTGAAGTCTCTCCTACTTCATATTGACTATTGGGAATACCCCTTCGTCCAATGATTCCTTGGCTTTTACCATTTTGATTAGATGGCTAAAGTGGGTCTAATATATCAATGTTTGATTGTGCTTTCTCTCGAGCATCCTTGGTTCCCATTTGCATTTGCATCCATTGGGAGAATTGAGCCCTTGTTTGGGCATTGGATTCTACTAATTTTTCAATCAAAGTTGTTTGGGCAATGGAATCCACCAACTTCTCACAATGGAAGACTTCGTTTGATTACTAGACAATACCATTTGTTCAACTCTGGATAGTAGCTCTATATGCCTTTGAGCATGCCTATTCTCATGTTCACACATGGTATTATTAAGTGTACTAATTTTTTCATTGCATTTGAGGTTCTTTAGGGCTCTCTTGAGAGGTGTATTTTATAGCATGGAATCTCTACTTTGTTGAGCATATTCATCCTGGGCCTTGCTCTTTCCCTTATGACCTACCATAGTAGTGCAGCTCTGTAGTACCCCTTGTCAGAAAATTGGCTATATTTTGAGCTAGAAAACTCTGATTACCAAAAAAAATTATTCAAAATGGAGCCAAAAATGCTCTCTTCAAAATCAGCTATAGCACGTCATAACATGTTTAGGACACAAATTTCTACAACTCAATCTCTAAGGCTGAACTGTTTAGGATTGTAAGTATCCTATTTCCACCTATGAGAGAAAAATGGTAGTACCTAAGGGCTTCGAAACCCTATGGGGAGCTGGACATAACCTATGGGAAACCTATAGCACTTGCATGTGTACTCTAATGATGAAGATAATACCTGTAATGACCTGTATATACCCTCTAGTGTCATGTAAAATCCCTATTTCACCTTGTTTTGATCTTCAAGATACTTGAGTTTTTAAGAGTGCTTCAATCTTCAATTCCCAACTCACGATACCTATGTGAGGGATAAAATGGCAAAACAAGCTCCCTACATAGGCTCCAAATCGCCAAGAGGTGGGCAGAGTTCCCCCCAGGTCAGTTGGTTACACCCCTTCGGGATCTTTAATAATGGGGGAGCATCACCTCTCTATTGTTCCACTATCTCCTTCGGCATCCACCTTTTTCCTTGGTGGAAATATCAACATGGTAGTGATATGCTACTCCAATCAATCAGCATGATATGCATTATTGAAATTACTCTTTGAGGTTTAGGTAATAGACCATGATTCATATTATAATCAGTTGTTGCATTTCCTAAAGGGAGGGATTATGCTAGCACACCTTACAGTAGATTAAAGAAGAAGATTGGCACTGAAGAGCAGAGCATTTTAGGTTATTATGAACACATTGTATAGAAGGGGAGTAGATAATGTCTTGAGAAGGTGTGTTCCTAAATTCAAGAAACCAACAATTCTGCATGAAGCTCATTTTTCAGGGGAGATTACATGCCAAAGACAGGCATGTCTATGGTGGCCTACTATGTTGAAAGTTGCTCATCAGTATGCTAAAGAGTGTTTGCAATGTCTGAAGGAGAGTCAAGGATAGGATGCAAGATCATCCTATACTTCCACTCGAGCCATTTTAGAAGTGGGAGATTGATTTTTTTGGGCCAATTAAACTAGTAGCCAAAAGGACAAGTAGTAATACATATATTTTGGTTTGTACGGATTATAGTACCAAATGGGTAGAGGCTCAAGTTGAAGGGCAATAAAGCATCTAGTGTGGCCAAATTTCTATATTCTAAAATTATGACTAGGTTTGGATGCCCTATTGAGTTGGTCAGTGATAGGGTAAGCATTTCTTAAATCGGGTTATCCAAGAACTGACTATCAGGCATATGATTTTGCATAAGAAGTCTACCCCCTATCATCCTCAAGCTAATGGTCAAGCTGAAAGTTCCAATAAGATTTTACTCTATATCTTGAAGAAAATTGTTGAGGATAATAAGAAGATTGGGATGCTAAACTTGATTCAGCATTGTGGGGTTTTAGGATAGCATATAAAGTTACAACAAGGCTTACACCCTTCAGACGTGTGTATTGATTAGAGGCTGTAGTGCTTATGGAATTTGTGGTACCAAGCTTGAGATTTATAGTTACACATAAGTTGGATCTTGAGAAGTCAATTCAGCATAGATTGGCACAACTTCTGAAGTTAGAGGACAGGGTATTAGCTGCCTACATTTCAAGGGTTACACAACAACAGAGACAGGCTTAGGTAAATAGACATATTAAAAAGAAAATTTTTTAGAAAGGAGATTGGGTTGTTGTTTATAACTCCCGACTTTGGAAAATTTCCTAGAAAATTAAAGCTTCAATATGTAGGCCCCATTTGTGATCTTCAAGGATATTGGTCATGGCACATTTTTATTAAAGGATTTGTAGGGAAATGTGTTGAAGCCTTGCAGTAAATGGGTTTAGGCTAAAAAGATTGGTTCAAGCTTATTATCTAGAGATTAATTTAATTTTGACATGTTGTACAAAGTTAATAGTGGCATGCAATGATGACACAGAGTGGTCTTCTATGTGTCATTTTGATGGGACAGATGGCACAAAAGGTTCTCAACACTTAGACAACTTCAACTTCTTCATTTGATTGGAGAAGAAGACCCCTTCATTTGTTTCTTCCTCCTTCTCACCATCGTTGTCAGTGAATCGGTCTACAGTCTCTACCATGACCCATACTCGGTGCAGCTCAACAAAGTGGCTATTTGTGAAGAAGCGTGCTCACCTCGATGATGATGATGATGCAGACTTCAACTTGGCGAAGGAGGAGCGATCGAAGCAATATGACATGGAGGTAGCACAGAATGCTTCATCTCGAGTAGCTAGTCCTAGTGCTACTCACACACCATTTGTAGACTCTACATTGGTCTTGGATGTTGATCATGCTCCTACCAAATTGTGGTTGGAGAAAAATGTACATGCTTCAGTTCAACTTAACATTATGAGGCAATCTCAAGGAAAGATTACTTGTCATATTGATCCCACTACGATTATGGTGAGCTGAGTATTTGCATTGCCTATGAATGTCAATCCCACATTATGGCGGTGTTCAGATGAGCAAATGAAGGTAGCATCATTTGTGGATGCTACAGGTCCGCCCAATGTCTATGTCTTGAAGCACATCGATGCAGCCCAAAAGATGCAATTATGATGGTTCATGGAGAGGTTTATGATGTACATCAAAACTAATTATATTGCTCGTGAGACCTATGGGCTCATCTATTATGCTAAAAATGTTGATGTACCTAATTAGGCAAGGGTTATGCATGATTGGTTTATGATTGTAATATTCCACGCCTGTGGGGCATAGGAACCTCCCCTTAAAAGATAATTCTTTTTTTTTCTTTCCCCCCTATCGTCACCAACAGGTGGCGAGGGGGAAAGAAGAGGAAGTGGAGGATGATGCGACGACAAGGGAGAGGTGACACTTGTGACGACGGAGCAGAAGCGGGAAATGAGGACAATGATGCCGAGACCATGTGGCCAAATACTCCCCCACTATCTCTTTCTCCCCCCCCCCCCCCCCAACATCAAGTGTATGGCGGTAGGGCAAACCTCGCCGCCTAGGTGGAGGGAAGGACCTCCATATCGTGTCATCCCCCCCAATAATAAACCTCCCTCCCCATTATAAAACCCCCCCAATCGCAATGTAAATAGGAGGCCTTGGAGGGCTCGACATGCTGAGCAACGCACTTGAGAGAGAGAGAGAGAGAGAGAGAGAGAGAGAGAGAGAGAGAGAGAGAGAGAGAGAGAGAGAGAGAGAGAGGGAGAAAGACTCCTTGAAGATTCTCCCCTTACCCTCCTTAGAGGGTATCCACACGCGTCCTTTCTTTCCCTGTTGCCCACAAACCTATACCTTTTCTCGCGAGATTATCCTCCACCCACAAGCTAAGTTCTCTCCCCAATTGGCCCCCACTAATCAAGTACAAGGCACGGAATTCTAATGTGATTTGTGTCTAAGGGAGACAATCAAATCAACTTGGAAGATTTAGCTTTGTCATACACTAGACATATCCAATCTTCCTTCTCCTTATTCATGCTACTTGCTATCCATTTTGCTACCATATTTACACAAGATAAGGCTAATATTTTTTGTAACTAAATCCTTCCAAGTTCTTTCATTTTGTGTGACCTTCAACTTGGAAGGATTTAGCAACTTTATACAATAGGCATATCCAATCTTCCTTCTCCTTATTCATGCTCCTTGCTATCCATTTTGTACCATATTATTTGCAAATATATGCAGGTTTGGCAAACCTAATCCCCAAAATTATTTAAGGGTGGTGGACAACCCAAGAAACCTTGGGTTGTCCCCTTCCCCACTCCGTAAGGAGTTCCTACCTACTTGCTGCCAACCTTAGTAGGCTTCTAATATGGTAAAATGTAAATTGTAGAAACCTTGAACTTGCCCCCTTCCCCACTCCATAAGGAGTTCCTATCCACTTGATACTAGCCTTAGTAGGCTTCTAGCATGGTAAAATGTAAATTGTAGAAAAAATGACGATATGCTTGAGAACTAGGCTTCTTCCAATAAAATTCCTTTGCAATCCTTTCTAGTAATCTAATCTCTTCCTCACATTTTATAGCACCCATTCCCACCTCTATTTGACTATAATGCCAAAACCCATTAGTATACCAAGAAAATTGAACACCTTCCCCTCTTTAATTTCCTTATGGCATGCCTCCAACATTCATCTTGGGTGGGTTATTGATCAAAGCTTAAATCCCTCTTTTGGTAGGTTTGATTACTGAGCTTGAAACTTTTCATAAAAGTAGAAGACAAATCCAAAAGGCACAAAAGACACTTGATCTTTTGAGTACTCCCATTTATGTCATTGCAAATAGGTTGAGAACCATGTCTTTATTGTGGTAATGTTATCCCTTTTATGTTACCTTTGTCTACTTCCGCTTGTATTAGCCACCTTAATGCATCAACAACAATGGCAAATATTAGAGAGGTTAAAGGCCATCATTCCCTAATTGACTTCCTAAGAGGGAATGAGCTACTCATCTCCCCATTAATTGCTATTCTGGTTTATGCATTAGCAAAGAGAGTGCGAACTTGTTTGATAAACCTCTTGCCTAGCCCCATGTCATATAAGGATTGAAGAACAATATCCCACTCAAGTCTTGTCATAGGCTTTATCAAAGTCAATTTTAAAAACACATCCCTTCACATAGTGCACTTATTGAGTCTAAAATGTATCTACCTTTTATGAATATCTTTTGTTTTTCTCTTACCTATGTGTCCTTTGGGGGAGTAAATTCAACATCAAGAATGTTAGCCAAGGTTTGAAGGACTACTTTTTTCCTAATATGAGCTATTTTGGTCTTTGTTGAATTGTTCTTTAGGTTCATTTCCCCTTTGGGAGTTGAAGATCTTAACAAAGAACTCTTTGGCAACAACAACTAGGTTTTTTGAGTTATTTGTTATTTTGGGCTAATATCCCATCCTCTCTAATGAGCCTAGGGGAAAGTCATTTTCTTTCCAATGTTTGACTACATTGAACATTTTTTTAGTGGGCCTATCTATTTTACCATCCCACCATTGTCTAGTATAACAAGTATACACTTGCAACTTTTTCCTTCTCCACATGCCTAAGTTCTTTCTTAACTCTTAACAATTCATTTTATAAGTGTGACTCCCAAACACTTGGATTTTATATCTAGTTGGATACTTGTGGCATATTTACTCAACCTATATTCTCTCCTTTACTTTACAAGATTGGCTTTTATTGATCTTAGGTATTCTTGAGTTTCTTTTATTGCTCTTGTCTAGGCAAGAGAAGGAAGGCACCTACATATGAATAAGTTACCCCATATTGATTTAATCCCTTCTCTTATGATTCTATTCCTAAATAATGTTGGATCTATACAAAACCCACTAGCTTAATTACATGGCAATAATTAGATAGGCTTAGTTGTAAAGAAAAATGGTCAAAGACCAAGATGAATTTGTTGAATTTACATTTCATACTAACAAAAGTGGCAAGTAAAGAAGATGACATATAAAACTTTTCTAACCTAACTTTCCTTAGATTAATCTAGCCACTTGAAGGTACTTGAATGTTCCAATGTGGAGAGGAGGAAGGCTATCAATGTTATATTGCCTCCATATTTGAAACTTAGCTAATGACAACCTTAAGTAAAATGTGTAGAAAGCTAAAATGGTGAAGATGCCTTATGAATTTGCAACTGGTACCTTGATGTATGATATGTTAGCTCTCTATTAGCTACATGCCCAAGTGTTGCTTATGCAGTGGGAGTGGTTAATAAGTTTATGGCAAACCTTAAAAAGAAGCATTGGGAAGTAGTGAAGAGTATCATGAGATACTTGAATGGCACTAGAGCCATGAGTATTTACCTTAAAGGAATTATACATATTTCCTTAGCCATGTAGATGCTAATTTTGCAAGGAATGTGGATACTAGAGGGTTCATGACAATTTTCGTCTTCACGTTCATAGGAGGTGCAGTCTTATGGGTCTCTCGATTGAAACTATGTATGAACTTATCTGCCATTGAGGCTGAATATCTTGCAACCGCTAAGGTATGCAAGGAAGCTATATGGCTTATCCGTCTTTCTTCCATCTCTCTGGCAAGTCAAAAGATTTTGGTACTACTTCTATCTAGTCCCAATTGTGTACAAACATCCATCCTCCTTTTATGCACTTTCCCCATCT
This sequence comes from Lygodium microphyllum, assembly GCF_053477565.2. NCBI lineage: Eukaryota > Viridiplantae > Streptophyta > Polypodiopsida > Schizaeales > Lygodiaceae > Lygodium > Lygodium microphyllum. The sequence continues at coordinate 14,941,526 of NC_141139.1, read as the reverse complement.
CTCTGACAAGTGTAAAGCTTTTAGCACTACTTTTGCTCATAAAGCAACACTTTGATCTAGTTAGCTATTTCTACTCATACTTATTTATTTTACAAGGTACAAGTGGTTTAGAAATTTTGTACACTTGGAACAATCCACTTTGTCCTCGAATGTTTCCACATATTTTTGTAGTGCATAGCTCCACAACTCCTTTGAAACCTTTGGTTGCAACTTGTTGAATTTTGGATTTTTTTGTATATCAAGTTGCAATTCTTCCAAACTCCATGTTGAGATTTAATTTTTCATGTATGATCCGTTGTGATATGAGTATATGCCAATGTGGGTTATGTAGGTCATCAGGATATTAGTTAAGAGGTCACCTAACTCCAATCAACTAGGTATGCAAAGCTCTTCCTCACTTAAAATTTAGTACAAGTATGGATGTAACATAACATGATCCTCTAATGGTCTATTTCATGTTGAAACAAGCACTCAAAAAGACATTGGGGCAAACTAGGTAGGGTCATACTCATTGGTCTTTATTGCTCAATGATATTCAATATTAGTCTCATAAGCTAACAACCAATCCTTTCCCATTGTGCACATTGTGTGAATCACTTCTATAAGAATGGGGATTTGGATTTGGCCAGATGATCTAAATCATCTAGGTCTTCTTGTGTCATGTAGCAACTAGGCTTGAATGAGGTAATCAAGTGTCCCTTGAGAGCTTAGCTAATGCTAGGATTGAGAGCCTTCTACTATAAGAGGGACACAATCTTGGAGGTGGGTTTAGTTTAGTGCCACATATCTAGTGGTTATGGTTACTTGACCTTGGAAGAGGTTTTGCTTAAGATTCAACTTTCAATGCCTCCATGCGGATGTGGTTGTTGTTTGCTTGGGTCTTGTTAGCCTTGATAAGTGAAATAGTAGCCTTTGGTAGTCACAACTTTGGTGGAATTTGGCTTTGAAATGTAGACATTGAAGCTTGAGAAGAGCACAATGAAGTGGTAGTCGTTCATCGATTCTAATGGCTATTAGGCTTTTCAATTGGTGGTGATGCAATGGCCAATGGCTTTATTGACACTTGGTTGCAAAATCGAGACCTCATCAATTGAGAATTGCTAAGAGTTTGAATTCTTCGTTGTTATTATTGGTAATGCTTGGAAATGAAGGAACATAGATGCCTTGTGTGCCTTAGTTAGAAGCTATTCTAATAGCATTTTGACCTTGATTTGATATACAACCGAGGCATTAAAGGCTTGGAATGTATTGAGGAGTTATTATGAAATGTGAAACTAAACAAGGATTCAAAACCTAGAAAATCAATTAATAGTGAGGAAGTTTGTTGAAGGAGAGACAGTTCAAGTATTTATCACTCAGATCAAGAATCTACATGACTAGATGGATGGCATTGGGATCCAAAAGAGTATTTTATGTTGATACAACTATAGAAAGAAGATGTGGATGTATTTCCTTCATGATAATGCTCAAATTTTTTTTAGGTTTAAAGAATAGTTAAAACTTGTTAAGAATGAAATAAGGAAAAGTGTGAATAAATTTAGAATAGATAGTGGTGGGTGAGTTTAACTCAAAGTGAGTTTGAAGACTTTTGCAAAAGCAAAGGCATTAAGTGTCAATTGTGACAATGCCTTAGATACCTCAATATATGGCATTGTGGAATGCCAAAATCACACCATTATGGAAGTGGCAAGGTGTATGCTTGAGAGCAAAGGATTGCCTAACCACTTTTGGGCCAAAGCTATTCTTAAGGGAAAAGCTCCTCATAAGGCCTATACTAGTAAGAGATTATCTATCTTACACTTTCAAACTTCTAGATGTGAATGTTATGCACATGTTCCAAAGGATAAGAGGAATAAGTTAAAACCAAAATGCATCAAATGTATCTTCTTGGGTCGTAGTGATGAGCAAATGGCTTACAAATCGTATGACCAAGAGGCAAAGAAGATCATAGTGAGTCCTGATGTAGTGTTTAAGGAGCCACCACATATTGCAGAGGAGGAGAATGCAAGTTCTTCCACTTTATCATCTAGTGAATAAGTAGTCCACCAATAACCTATCCTAAGAGTTATCCCTTTCCTCAAGGAGGAGGAAGCATCATCTTTAGATGAAAAGGAGAAAGTTCACCAATTTGAATTCATGCTAGAGCCATTGCTGCTCGATGGGTGAAGTGGCTCTATGATCGTAGTTATCATATGCCTACAATTTTTTAGGAAAAGGTAGATGACCAAGGAGGTCTTAAAGAATAGAGAAGCAAAGAAATTCTTATACTCACATAGTCAATATGACCTTGATGGTAGCTTAGATTACGATGAGACAAGTAAAGGAGCTAGCAAAATTGGAAGCACTCTTGTTGATCTAGCATGGAGACCTTGATGATGGCTAAGATTATGAGAGAAGTAAAGGATCCAAAAAACTTGGAAGAAACACTTGCCTATCTAGCATGGAGAGTACCTATGCAAGTTGAGTATGATAACACAATGAAGAATGACACTTAGGAGCTACTAGATCACTGGCTAGAAAGGAGGAAGATTATTGGCATCAACTGGGTTAGGAAGGTAAAGTATAAGTAGTGAAAGTGATGGTGAGAGAAAGAGAGAGACAATGAGACAATGAGATGGAGAATGACTCAACACTTGTGTTGCACACTTGCTTACATTCTTACATTGGAATAGGTAAGAGTACATATATATATACACTAAAGGTGTGGATATGGTAGGTCTTCTTAGTGAAAAAACCTCCACATGTTCTAGATCTATCTTATCTAGTTCTCCTAAATATCTAGATATTGTCTTCCTAGATATTTGTTAAGTACATGTTCATATGAATACATCTAATATTCTAACATTCCCCCTCTCTAGAAAATGTTAACAATAACTTCTAACATTCTTCCTCCCTTCTCAAAAGAAAATAGGATTTTCTTTTGCAGTACAAAGACTTTCTGCCAATCATTTTGGCTACAAGAGAAGTAAGATTACAACGATGACTATAGCATGAGACCTTGTCCTTGTTGTTACAGAAGATATACATCAATCTTTGCTTGCAATGATTTAAGGGATGTAAGTTGATGATGAAGATCTTTGGGCTTTGGTTGATGGATACCTTGATGAAGAGCTGATCGCCATAGTTTGCTTCATGATAGACTTTGGCTCATCATGTAGATAGATGATGTATTTCAATTGGAGATTGATAGTTGTGGAGTAAAATAATGGTGAGAGCATGTTTGTAAATGGAAATATGATCCCCATGTCACTAGATACCATAGTAAGATAAAGTTTGATAAGGTGCTTGTGACATGATCTTTGGGAAGGTTGTTGATGAATACAGTAGTGTAAAATAGCAAGTGATTGATGAGAAATTTCAAGCATATTGTCTTTGAGAGGACTCCAAGAGTTGAGCATAACATATTTAATAATAGCATACTCTGTGTCAGTATGCTCTTTTATCCATATAAAGTAGTTTGTGCAAATGTGCACAAGTATTTTTTTGTACTTTATCCATTCTTTCCCCCTCCTTTGGAAGGCCAAAATAGTTGGCCAATTTGAGAAAGATACAATTTGTAGATGATGATTTGGGTAAGGTAAGAGGTAGACCATTTCATGATGATACTGAGAGAAAATTGGAAGAGAGAGTACTTGTGATTGTTGATGAGGTTGTTGCCTTGTAACATGGAATAATGATTGAGATTTGAATATACAATTAGAGCAAGATGATTGCAAGAGGAAGGTAGGATAGGATAGGATAGAAAGAAATGATGATTTGATAGATTCGGATTGATAGGACATAAATAAATATAGTGTGGATGGAATGTGATGGTAGGATAACATCATGTATAGAGATTCAGGATTGCGCATTGAGAAATACTGATGTGAAAATGAGAAACTCAAGGAGATAGGATTTTTATGTGCACTTGGAAACATTTTGAGAATCCCAAATGTGTAGGAGGAAGCCAAGAGTGTGTGTGTAATTGCATTTGTTCAAGAGATAGTGGCAGACAAATGAACTGGAGTGCGTGTGTGACCATTAGAATATGAGGATATTGAGCCCATAGAGAGAGTGTGAGATAAGGACCAGGATGTGATCTTGAGACTAAAGCAAAGTTTAGATAAAGACTAGATGTTGGATGAAAAATGTAAGGAAATAAGATAGAATACAGATATATAAGAGAAGTAGAAGCAATGTACCTGATGATGGAGTGACATTGAAGGTTAGTAGAAATATCCAATAAGAGTTGATGAGGAACAGTAGGCGTATCCACATTGTTAACTGGTAGAGTGACAAGGTTTTGCCATCTTCTTGCCACTAAAGTACCATCCAAATGTGTTGAAGAATACAATTCAATAGAGAGGCCACGAACAATGCCTTCTTGGGGCTCAAGACATAACGTGTGAAGGGCATCCCCTTCTTCAATTGTTGTTCCAATTGAGGTAGAGTCCTCTATTTCAAGATGTAAGAGAAGATCCTAATAGGGATAACAAACATTGTAGTATTGAGAGTGTCTGGGAGACCTAGAACATGCTAGGATGGATGAGTTGAGAGCATGAGAGCACAAAATGGAAGAGCCATGAGAGAGATGTGGATATGAGGGGCCTTTGTTTGGTAGAGGATTGGAGTTGTCTATCAAATAATTTTCTATGTACTCCACTAGTTGACAAGAGAGAGTGAACAATGGACTTAATGAGGATACAAGCAAGAAACATACGTGTTGCATGATGTGATAGAAATATCTTGTGATAAATACTTTAGATAATGGAGAACATTCAAAGTGTAACAAAAGAGGTGAGAGTAAACATGTGGCAAGGGCAAGGAGCTAGGAAACTATGTGAAGCATATGCATGTTGGCAAAAGTAATAAGGTAGTCTATGTAAGTGAGGATAAGATTACAGATAAGGTTTGTGGATAAGGATCAATAAAAGTGGAGAAAAATGGGAGGTAATGTAAAGGCTTGAGCTAGATTAGAAATGAGTGAATTATATATGCCATGGATAGCTCAATGTCTCAAGGAGAAGAGGGTGAGGTTAGTTTGAGAAAGGATAGAATATATGTGTGGTTAGAAAAAATATTCTTTGAGGATAAGGTTGGGTGAGAATTAAATGGATTGTGTGTGAGAGATCACTTTAATGGGTAATGGATGGGTGGACCACAAATGAGAGTGAGAGAGAAGGGGTTTAGATCTTAATATGGCAAAGGACCAAAGGGGTAGGTAGGTGGAGAGAGAAGATAAGATGAGATAAGGATGAGAATAATGATAAAGAGGACAAATATCTTTCTCTCTCTTAAGGAGAGGTGATAATGAAGAAGATAAGAGTAGGTGAAGCTGATAAGAATAGATAAAAAGTAGGTGGACAAGATAAAATAAGTTCAAGATAATGATGATAAGGTGCATGTGGATAAGGTTAATTTACCTTGACGTGAATTCAAATTCTACTATCTACACATAAAGCAATTTATTTGGATTGCTTGCAAGAAATGAATCCAAGGATTCACTGAGTAGAAAAAATCCAAAAGCCAATAACCTAGGCCCTCAAAATCTTGATGTGCTCTGATACCATGTAGTGAAAGTGATGGTGAGAGAAAGAGAGAGACAATGAGACAATGAGATGGAGAATGACTCAACACTTGTATTGCACACTTGCTTACATTCTTGCATTGGAATAGGTGAGAGTACACATATATATACACTAAAGGTGTGGATATGGTAGGTCTTATTAGTGAAATATCCTCCACATGTTCTAGATCTATCTTATCTAGTTCTTCTAAATATCTAGATATTTGTCGCTAACTACATGTTCATATGAATACATCTAATATTCTAACTGTATAAGGTTGATGGCAGCTTAGAAAAGTAAAAATCTAGATTAGTTGCATAAGTATTTTCACAAGTTGAAAGATTCAATATTCATGAATCATTCCCTCCAATTGCTAGAATGACTACTATTTGCATAGTACTTGTAGTGGCCACTCACAAGAAGTGGCCAGTTTACCAAATGGATGTTAAATCAGCATTTTTAAATGGTGACCTTAAGGAGAAGGTATATATAGCTAAGCCACACTAAGATTTGAGGCCCCCCATTATAAGAACAAAGCCTGTAAGCTAAAGAGGGCATTGTATTGGATGAAACAAGCCCTTAGAGCATGTACTAGCAGATAAGTAAATTCTTTTTAGGCTTAGACTTCAATAGATGTACCTCTGATGCTAACTTGTATGTTTACAAGGATGGTGAAAGTTATAGTGATTGTCCTATATATGGAAAATCTTCTTATTATAGGTGATTATGAAGATGTGATCCATTAGACACAAAAGGCTTTAAACTTTGAGTTTGAAATGACAGATTTGGGCTTTGTACACTATTTTTTGGGGATTGAAGTTTGGTTGGTAAAATCTTCCTCTCTCAAAATAAGTATGGATGGAAGATTTTGAAATAATTTTGCATGATTGAGTATAAGGACATAGTCACACCTATGGATGTTACAATGAAGCTTAAGGATACATTAGCACTAGTAGACTGTGGGTGAAAGGAAGAGCGCGAGTGGAAGCATACAAGTGGAAGTAAGAGTAAGGCAAGAGTTATGGTGAATGAAGCAAGAGAGAGAGAGAGAGAGAGAGAGAGAGAGAGAGAGAGAGAGAGAGAGAGAGGCATACCATATGTGGGAACTCCAAAAGTCACAATATGTGACCAGCCTTTCCTTTTCAATAATCATTGAAAGAACAAAGAATAAAGTGAGAGTGATAGGTACTCACTACCTGCAGTGTACATGTGTGCAGGTATAGTATACAGTGAGTACATATGGGCGGCTAGGCATAGGTTCCTTTAACCCCAACAACCTCCCACTTAAAAGCAAATGTGCCTCAATGAGTGAAAGAAAAAGTGAAAAAGTACAACATATACATTGAGTATTGTAGGATAAGTAAATATATCATTTCATCCTACACTCATCATCTTCCTAATGAAAGCAAAATGTTATGCTAAGAGACTTTTAGTGAGCAAATCTATAGGATTCTTGTCAGTAACTCAATAGACTTGTTCTCCACCACCCCCTCGATGAAGTGATAGTGCACCTCCATGTGCTTTTTATTTACATGGAAGACTAGATTCTTGGCCAACTAAATAGCATTCATAGAATCCCAATATCGTATATGAGACATAGGCATACCAAGATTTGCAACCAAATGGTCTAACCATAGGGCCTCCTTGCAAGCCTCATTGGTTGCAATGTACTAAGCCTTAGGTGTAGACAAGGCCCTCGCATTTTTGTGCCCTAGACATCCAAGAGATAGCACCTCTAGAGTAAGTAAAGATATACCTAGAGGTGGACTTCCTATTGTCTACGTGTCTTGCATAATTCAAGTCAGTGTAACCCATGACTCTTGTATCTTGGTTGCCATAGAAAATGCACATATATGATGTGCCTTTTAGGTATCTCATGTTACCCTTCATGGTCCTAATATTTCCTAATAGGTGTAGCCATATAGGGTGCCACAATTCTCACTACAAATGTTATGTTAGGATAAGTGGCTATCATGACATATATCAAACTACTACCCACATTGGATACATATGAAACCTTGGCCATCTCGGCTCTCTCATCATCTAACTACGGATAATTGGCCTGACTAACCTTCACATGAGAAGGTAAAGGACAACCAAGAGACTTACCATCTTGCATACGAAATGGCTCAATTACATTGTGTATGTACTCTTTTAGGGATAAGTAGACATGTCCCTTAGAGTGATTACGCATAATGCACATACCAAGTACATGTGAGGCATGTCACATGTCTTTTATCTCAAGGATCTTCTTGAGCTCAGTCTTTAAAGCTTCCACCTTAGCATGAGCACTTCAAGATATAAGTATATCATCAACATAAAGCACCAAGATAATAAGGCTATCATCACGTGCCTTCTTTGTATATAAATATGGATCCATATCAATAAGGGAATACCCTTGCAAATGCATAAAAGCATCAAACTTATGATACCACATCCCTAGGTGCCTACTTAAGCCCATGAAGACCCTTCTTCAATTTGCACACTAAGTGTTCTTTGCCTTTCTATGCAAAGCCCTTAGGCTGCTGCATATAAATCTCATCATGCAAGCCCCCCCTCATAAGAAATCTCTCTTCACATCCATCTATTAAAGATCCAAATCCAATCAAGCAACCAAGGCCAAGACCAAGTGTAGGGTAGTCATCTTGACTATAGGAGAAAATACTTCATCAAAGTCAGCATCATGCTCCTATCTAAAAACCCTATGCAACCAATCTAGCCATATATACTTACCTAGGGTGACTAGGGATACTCTTTAGCTTGTATATCCACTTGTATGATAATTCACTTTTCCCATCAGGCAAGGAAACTAAGTCCCATGTATGGTTCTTTTACAATAAATCAAACTTAGATTATATATTCCTCTCCCAATAATGAGAATCACCTCTGTGCATAGTCTCCTCATAGGTAAGTGGCTTAGAAGAGTCTATCACTATGACATAATCCATAGAGAGCACATAGCAATTAGGAGGACCTAAAGCTCTAGAAAAGTGCCTTAAAGATGACTATGAGGCTTGTAAAAAATGTCCTCTATGCCTGATAGCATGATCCTATACAATGGGTGGATCATGGGCCACTATATCACCAACAACTATAACAAGTTGTCTCAATGGGGTTGGTTATATGGTAATAAGAGTCTCCTCTTGAAAACCATCTTGCATACCTCAAATATTTGCTTAGGCTGCTTATGCATTCTCTCTTTATGAAACATAATATCATGTGGCTGTGGATAATCTTTCGAGTCTATGGATCCCAAAGGTGATATCCCATCTCACCTACGTCACCATATCCAAGAAAGATGCATTTGGTAGACTTCGGATCCAAGTTGTTGTGCTTGTCCTCGAGAACATGGCAGAAAGCCTCACATCCAAAGAACCCCAAACAAGCATATGACCAAGGTTTTCTGGACAATACCTCCTTTATAACTTGATAACCATGAGTAGTGCATGGGGATCTATTAATGAGATGCATGGTAGTAGTTCCTACCTCAAAGTAAAAGTATTGTGGTAAGCTTGACTAAGCATACTATGGACTCTTTCTTGAATAGTCTTGTTCATATGCTTAGAAATACCATTTTGGGGTGCGGTGTATTAGGCAGTCAATTGATGCTTATAGCAATACCTTGTTCATCGCAAAATAGCTAAAATGCCTTAGGTTACATATTCACCCCCATTATTAGACCTTAGGCATTTAAGCCTATACCCAAAGTAGTTCTTAACAAGAGTAATAAAGTGCTTAAATATAGCTAGAACATCCTATATACATGAATAATCATCAATATATGTTACAAAGTATTTCATGTCACCTAATGATTGACAAGGCATGGAACTAAATATAGCAAAATTCACAAGAGCTAGAGGCTCACCCATGCGTGTAGAGCGAGACTTTTTATGAGTGTTACGTATCTGCCTGTTGCCATAAAGACTCATAAAGACAAGGATCACATGAATCAAAATGCAAGTAATTAAGAGGTGAAAGATATTGGAAATGAGTAAGTACTTTCATTCATTTCAAAGACATCTGCTCAAGGCGATGATGCCATAAAGATACATGCAGTAAATCGATCACCACAGCCAATACATGGTCAATAGGCCCAAATATAAACAAACGGTAGAGACTACCAACCTTGGCACCTTGAGCAAAAACACAGTGACCATAGATAATCTTTCATGCAAAATCACTAAAAGATATATGATATCCTATAGCATCTAATTGCCTAGTATAAAGTAGGCTTTAAGTCAATGAAACCAATCTTGATGCAAGGTAACATGGAAGGAAGCCTCAGAATCAAATCCAACATTGAGAGTAAGTAGATAAACCATTGGTCAGTTGAGTAAAATCTAAAGACAAAGTAGCTAAGATATAGTCATCATCAAACTCAAGTTGCACTACATGTATCTCTTTAATCTTTGTAGTAGACTTACTAGGGATAATGATGCGATCATTAGACTTTACATTATCATGTGTTTTTCCCTTGCCTTTCTCATTGCACCTATCATTGTGCATTTTATGGGACTACAGCCTAATGTGACCTTGCTGCCCATAATAATTATATGCCAAAGAGGACTTACTTCTGTGGGACTTATTGTGAGATTGCCCACCATGAGTCTCTACCATGTTTATTATTATCATTACCACCAATTATGCCTCTTATAGTTAATGCATGAAAGGTACAGGTTGCATCAATGTTCTTCTTGTTTACCTCTTCTATTCATAAAGTGCTCTCTTTATCATTACATTTAAAACCACCCTTAGGAGGATGAGCACTCATAATAGTATGAAAGGTATCTCATGACTCAAGCAAGAAAAAAACTTGATATTATCTTCAAGTTGAGTGCCTTACAATACAAGCTAGCTGAAAATGGAATGAAACTCATTCAAATGAGTAGACATAGTTGTACTCTCCTTCATGCAAAGGTCTGCAAGCTTCTTCAACCAGTACAACTAAGATGCAAGACTTTGCTTGACATAAAGATCGCATATATTTTTCCATAATGCAAAAGCACCACCCTCAATGTCAATGACATTAAAATACACTCCTTTGATATATGATATAATGATAGTAGATTTGCATAGCTCATCAAGTTCTACCTAATCCTTTTCATCATAAAGATCAAGCTTAATGCCCTCTAATTTCAATGGTTTAACTTACCTCTTATGTGTTAAGATTTTCCATATCTATGTCTTCTAGTATTGGAAGTTATTGCCATCCAGCTTTTCAATATTGAAAATAGCACTATCAGTTGAAGAATATGCTATAATAACTACAAATATATACAAATGACAAGAGTACAAGCTGCTTTAAATTCAATAAAAAGACATCAAAACTAATCAAAATTGCAAGAACAAATGAGGCTATAGCTATCCCCAAACTACAATTAATAGAGTGCCAAAACAAATTGTTTGCTCTACAAGAGAATGCTAAAAACTATAATTAGATAAATACTAAAATAAAGATAGTAGCATGTGTCAATCCAACCATGGGCAAATAGCCAAGAAAGTAAGCTCCCATTGCTAGGGATATCATGGTAGAAATTGGGATACAAATAATGCAACTAATAGTGATTGAACATAGACCACCAATACCAAAGACTATCACAAACTCAAAGTGTTAGTAAATTGTACATCCCATAAATATATACATCATGCATCTAGAAGATCTCAAGAGGAACAACATAGATCGGTCAAATGCACAATTGACTAAGCAAAGAGAAATGGCACTCAAAATATAACCAATATGCACATATACATCACTAACAAACTATTGATAGGGGTAAGTGCTGGTGTCCCAAGTATATGAAATCAAATCAGCCCACAAGTTGAGATATTGCATCCTATAGCATAAAAGAGAGCATATGCATGAATCAAGAATCCCACTGCCTCAAATAACCAAGCTCTACCTAAGTAAGTACAAGTGTCTCCCATTGAAAGTGAATCCACAATGCAAAGTGAGCAAGCAAAGCTTAAGAAGACATATACGTCAAAGCATCCGAGAAACCCAAGCATGCCACAAATACATCTAGGAGCATAAGTATCCAATGAAGCTTCAATATCCATAAATGAGTAAGCACAAAATCTCAAAGCAATTGACCAAAGCCCAAGTACATCAAATGCAACTCAAATCCAAGTACCAAAGTATGTCATAACCATATCCCTGCTTATACATAAATGCTAAACATCACCATAGATATGTAGCATACTTGAAATACCATGTAGGTATAATAAGCATTCAAAGCATGAAGCTTACTATTATATGCTTGCTACCCAATTTGTTATTATAGAAATAGATACTTCAATGATTGAGCTAATCAAGCTCTAGTCAGTCCAAAAGCCTTTTTGAAGCATCAATGCATCATCAGAGCATTGCAAATATTCCCCATAAGCATCAATAGAGCATAAACTAGTCAAAGGATTGCTATCCAAACCAAAACTATTCCATTTTGTATAAAATAGAGAACTAAAATCTGTACAAAAACAACTCTATGTGTGCTCAAATTTGTAGCCTTATCATGCTCTTCATTTCTAGAAATGGAACACTTGAATCCAATATTGTATGCAAAAGTTATGATCAAAATACAAAAGTGTCATTAAGCTGGCATAACTGTCCACGACTTCTATTGCATGCTCTATATCCACTCAAAGTGGACATAATGGTTGCTTCTCAGCTCAATAAGGACTCAACAAGGCCAAGTTAAGCCTTGGGAAGCTCCTTGAAAAGCTTGAATAGGCTGGGAGAAGGAAAGACTCAATGCATACCTTGGGAGAAGAAATAATGGCTGCCATAAAACCTTGAGTTGAAGCTTTTTCATGGGCTAATGCAAATTATTGGTAAAGCTTCTTAAGTCCAAGCTCTAATACAAGTTGAGAGGTAGAGCATGGTTCAAGAAGCTCTCTTGTGGGAAACTATGATTTAGATTGGGCAAGTGATAATGTTTCCAAGAAATTAGTTAGTGGATATTACTCGTCTTGTATTACTAAGAAGCAACCAATAGTGGCATTATCTTCTACCAAAGTAGAGCACAAAGACTACTTGTTTTGGTGCATGTGAAGATGGGAGTGCAAGATGAAGATCCAACAATGCTAAGATGTGACAATTAGAGTTGTATCACCTTTGCTAAAAGTTAAATGTTTTATGCACACCAAACACATTGAAATCTAGTATAACTATGTATATGACTTGATTAATGATGGGATTGTAGAGCTTGTCTACTATCCAATGGAGGTGAATGGAGTAGATATCTTTACAAAAACTCTTACAAATAATATGATTCAAGTTCATCTTTAAAGACTTGGCATTGGGATGAGGATGTAGTTTACTTATGGGTGGACATTGAGAGGAAGTGTTAGATATGCTCAATGCCCCACCCTCATAATGGCATTGGGCTAAGGATGTAGTTTACTTATGGGTGGACATTAAGAGGGAGTGTTAGATATGCTCAATGCCCCACCCTCGTAATATGCCACCTATGATCCATGATGCTCTAAGTTGTAAGGCCCCCATTACAAGGAGAAGCCATGTGTGAGCCCTAGACATAGATTGGATCTTGACTTATATATCAAATGAGGTCTATGTGACCAAATGGAAAAAAGGTGATGCTTATGGATCTAGTCGCCTTCGAGTTAGATAGAGTAGTTAAGTTGGTAGCAACTCAAGGCACATTATATCTAGTTGTGAGGTATGGGGCTTAGGGGTCGCAAAAGCAGTCCATGGGTAGGGGAGGGGCATCTCAAGGCTCCAACGGCCCCTTGTTGATGGTGGGGGTCTAGGGGTAGTGTCCCCAATGCAATGGTAAAGAGAATATTCCCTAGCTAACTAGGGAAAGTTCTTAATATGGCCAAATATGCTATGACTAGGCTATATTCTCATGCTATAAAAGGAAGACCCCTTTGATGCCATAATCAACCTATCTTTCACGTAGTTACAGAGTTCTTCCAACTATCCTTAAGCTCTTTGCTTATCATATGTCTTAATCACCATCTAAGATTCATAGTAAAAGCACACGGATGGACGAAGCTATCTTTGTATTAGTTTATTTGGAACCAAAGAAGTTTATGTTCTCTACTTCTTGCTTAGATTTTGTTCGCTACACCATGTAATTTTACAACATTCTCTACCCTAGCACAAAATTGTTTCCACTAGAAATTTTGACGTATCAATGTGTTAAGAACCTTCTTTGAAGCTTTGTATGCATACTAGCATCCATTACTCCACTCAAAGACCACCAAAAATTTGTATAACAATTGAGCAATCAACACATAGTTTAATACAATTTATTGATAATTTCATATGTGATTGAGAAAGCACATAATACCCTTGTAGTTTATTGGGGATGGAAGGTAGAAAATCACTTTGACTTTCAAGAAGTCAATAGCAATTCCATTCCTTAACAAAACATGCCCTAGAATACAACCATGATTAACCTAAAGTTGGAACTATAAGGGGTTTAGAGAGAGACTATATTGTTTACATATTTCGAGACTATTCAGTGCTGAAAGTGTTCTACCCAATTCTTATGGATGCAAAGTTCATCAATGAATACTTTAAGACACTTTCACAACATGTCCTTGAAGATCACATATATGAGTTGTTGAAAAGTGGCAAGGGTACTAGTCAAGCTAAAAGGCATGAATATATAAGCAAATACCCTAACAAATGCCATCCTATGCAGCAAAAAGTTGTAAGGCTTATTCACACTCTTTCAAGCATGTGCTCGATGTACGATAGGGAATAGTCATCTCTTTTAGTTGTAGCATTGATGTTTTAATAGCTAACACACACTTTGATCTTTCCATTTTTCTTGAGTACTATGACAATCAAAGATACCTAGATTGTGTGCTTAGTTTTGTAGATAAATCCAACACTCAAGTGTTTATTAGTCTCTTCTTTTATAGCATGTGGGTACTTAGGATTCATTGTATATGGTATTTTCCTCACTGCTATGGCATGAGGGACTATTAGGATGTTATATGTGATGATGCTAGGTCTATTCCTTTTAGTTCTTCCATCAACCAAGTAGACACGTCCAAGAATATCTTTCAAAAGATTCATGAGGTTAGTCTCATCACCATCAATCAAGTTGTTGGCTATGAACACAAGCCAGTGCTTCTCCCCTTCACTAGCCAAGTTGACTTCCTTGACCTTGGTAGGTCCTTTAATTGGTTTGCTGGCCTATCCTTGTCACTTAGCATCTAGCAACTCCATGATCAAATCTCCTTCTTGAACTTACTAAATCACAAAAGGAGATCCCGATGTTTCTTTTGTCTCTTAGCTTCTAAATCCTTGTCCATTTTCTTTCTTTCCTCCTTCAATTTCTTATGCCTTAGATGGATTGGAAGGTCCCTCTTGGTGGATCAAGTCATCTGAGAAGGTTAAGGGATTTCAGGGTTGCTATTAAAGTTGACCTTAGATTCAAAGTTGAAGTCGCATCCTTTGCTAGATGAGAGTATTTCACCTAGGGATGACAACTCACATTAGACTATATGGTTGCTAATCTAGTTTGGTTGAGTCTTGCTTGCTTGTAGTCAACAACTTCAAGGTTCTCATCGATTATTGCAATCCATTCTAACTACTCCTCCATTGATGATAAACACACTAGTTCCCTTTGGCTTAGAGTCCATGATAATTTTATTTAGTATGTGCTTGTAAATGTCATAGTCAATGGTTTCAACCTCATTGATAGAGTCTTCATTCTTAGATTCACAACAAGTGTATATATATACTCTTTGAGTCCTCATGGTCTAAAGGCTCATTGTTGTCAGTCTTCTCATCACCAGTTAAAGTTTTGTGCTTTTCTAGAAGGGCCCAATTGTACATGAGGTTTAGGTCATACACCTTAGTCCAGTTCCACTTTTGAGCTTTCGGGAGTTCTTCATGCAAGGTTGAAGATAGTTGCATGGTTATTGTTTGGTACTCCCTTCAAGAACTCTAGGACTCTTATTAGCCCTAGCTTGTTCATTGATATGTGGTCAATCATATGAGGACTCTTATTATCTCCAACTTGTTCATGGATACACGATTAGTAATGGAAATGTGGTCAGTCATATGAGGAGTTATTGCCTTTATTACACTTGTTGCCATCATATTGCAAATTAGAACTGAGTGTAGGTGTTAATGCTAAGACGAACAAGGTGGAAAATCTGAAAAATCTAAAGCCGAAGACAAGGCCAAGGAAAAAGTGAAACAGAAGACGAAGGCGCACCAAGAAGAATCTAGAAACACAAGAAGTGCAAAAAAGTCCTAAATCAATGAGAGATGCACACAAGAAAAAGCGCAACTCAATATTTTGTAAAAGAGCACAAGGCACACCATGATTTATTTTAAGAGTGTCGAGCTCTCACCCGTGTAAATTGTAAAGGTAGATGGGTGGCAAGAAGGAAGCTAGGAAGATAGGAGGAAGATGGGAAAAAGGGCTTAGGCCACGGCCGGCCATGTAAAAAGGGGATAAGGGGATGACTGCCCAAAAGGGATTTAGGGTTTTTTATATAAAGTTGAAAAGTGAATGAGAAGCTCGCCTTATGTGTGGCCAAAAGTAGCTCTCTTCTTCTTCTTCTTCTTCTTCTTCTTGAGCTTGTGCTTGAGAGAGGGAGCGTGAGAGTGTGAGGGAGTGAGTGTGTGAGGGTGAGGGACCCTAGTGGAGAAGCTCTCCATCTCCTCCTCTCTTCTTCTCTTCTCTTGCTTGTAGCAATGGAGCTTAAAGCGTGGAGCTTGAGGATCGAGCTTGCTTGAAGCTTGCACTTGGATCATGGAGCTACCGAAGTGCTCGGGAGAGGAGGCAACTAGATCGGGCATGAAGGTAAGCTCACTACACTCATAGAGAGAAATAGTGTGTTGGCTATGTGAGAGGTAGCCAATAGTGCTCGGCTTAAAACGCTTGAAAGAATAAGCGGTCCGTGGGACGAACAAGGTGGAAAATCCGAAAAATCTAAAGTAGAAGACAAGACCAAGGCAAAAGTGAAGACGAAGGTGCACCAAGAAAAATCTCAAAACACAAGAAGTGCAAAAAAGTCCTAAATCAAGGAGAGAGGTGCACAAGAAAAAGCACAATTCAATATTTTGTAAAAGAGCTCGCGGCAATGGAGCTTGAGGATCGAGCTTGCTTGAAGCTTGCACTTGGATCGTAGAGCTACCGGAGTTCTCGGGAGAGGAGGCAACTCAATCGGGCATGGAGGTAAGCTCACTACACTCATAGAGAGAGATAGCCATTAGTGCTCGACTTGAAATGCTTGAAAGAATAAGTAGTCCGTGGGACGAACAAGGTGGAAAATCCAAAAAAACTAAAGCAGAAGACAAGGCCAAGAAAAAAGTGAAACAAAAGATGAAGGCACCAACAAGAATCTTAAAACACAAGAAGTGCAAAAAATTCCTAAATCAAGGAGAGACACGCACAAGAAAAAGCACAAGCAATATTTTGTAAAAGAGTGTAAGACACACTATGATTTATTTTAAGAGCACTAGGCTCTCGCCCATGCAAATTGTAAAGGTAGATGGATGGTAGAAAGGAAGTTAGGAAGATAGGAGGACAATGGAAAAAAGAACCGTTGATCATGTAAAAAATAACCGTCGATCATGTAAAAAAGGGGATAAGGGGATGACTGCCCAAAAGGGATTTAGGGTTTTGTATATAAAGTTGAAAAGTGAATGAGAAGCTCATTCTTGTGTGTGGCCAAAAGTAGCTCTCATCTTCTTCTTCTTGTTCTTATTCTTGCTTGCTTGAGCTTGTGCTTGAGAGAGGGGGTGTGAGAGTGTGAGGAAGTAAGTGTGTGAGGGTGAGGGACCCTGGTGGAGAAGCTTTCCATCTTCTCCTCTCTTCTTCTCTTCTCTTGCTCGCGGCAATGGAGCTTGGAGCGTGGAGCTCGAGGATCGAGCTTGCTTGAAGCTTGCACTTGGATCATGAAGCTATTGGAGTGCTCAAGAGAGGAGGCAACTCGATTGAGCATGGAGGTAAGATCACTACACTTGTAGAGAGAGATACCGCGTCGGCTATGTGAGAGGTATCCATTAGTGCTCGGCTTGAAACACTTGAAATAATAAGTAATCCATGGGTCTTGGCGATTGAGCTTGAGCTCCCCTTACATTTTGGTTCCGTTGCCGGGACCAACGAATTCAAGCCTTGAGTGCTTGCGCACTCCGAATCAAGCATTGAAGTAGGATTTTCCCCGAATCGGTGCTTCAGGTAGATAGGTAGGAAGCGAGGGAGTTTGAAGAGGTATTTGATCTCCTTAGCAAGTAGGTTTTTGGTTTTTTGGATTTGAAAAGCAGGTTGCAGTAGTGTAGGTGTTTTCTTTGTGATTTGGATACATTAGAATAGGAAAAAACAAAGAAAAAAAGGAAAACATGCATTAGGGTTTCTGCTGTCATAACAAGGTAAGAGGGTTTGATTTGCTTGCCGTTTGTATTTTGGAGTTTATTGGCTATTCCAGGTATATACAATCCTTCATTAGGGTCCATTCTTCCATTCTGGAAGTTTGTGTAACCCCTCATAAAACCAAAATCGTTAGAATCAAGTTGATTTTCGGCATCCTGGAAACTCATCCGCAAGAGTGGACACTGTTACCAAAGATTGATTCCCAAAATCGGACTCGAACAGTCTGATTTCTAGACTTACACCAACCCATCTTGTCCGATCAGACATACCCTATCCGATTTTGAAAATTAGACATCCTAGAATGATGCACAAATATCGGACCAACCAAAATCGAACATCCCATAATTAGACAATCCAAATCGAACACTTGTCAAATTGGACTCCCAGAATCAAATGCACAAAGATCGAATATCCCATAATCGGACATCCGATTCCCAGAATTGGAGTAACTTATAATCAGATCCCAGACCGTCTTACCGATCATTCGATCGGACCAACCCAAAATCGGACATCTGATTCTGATAATCAAACTCGTGAGAATCGGACCTTTGAGAATCAAACAGAAAACTATCAAAATCAGACATATGAACAAAATACAAATTTGACACGTCTAACCCTTAAAACTGAGCCAGAGACCATATAGAGCCGAAAGTACATCATAGATCTATCACTAGGCTAAAATCTAGAGCAAGTAGCTCAAAACTTGGCTACAAATGGTCCTTCAAATCACGCATGATATTTGTGCGTAAGGCCCTGCGGGCCGAGGGGAATTGCCCCCAGGACCCCCATAGAGTTGCCCCCTCCGCACCTCCCCCAAGTAGGCTAGAGAGAAAACGCGTGCCATGACAGGTCCTCCAAATTAGATCCTAGTGTAGTAATGGATCTACACAAGTATAGATTCTCACTTGCAAAATAGCACCCAAAAGCCCATACCCGAACAAAGACAAACAGAGACCCTAGAACCTCAATGGGCCAATCTAGCCAACAAGGGCAAAAAGGCCACACCACAAAAATATATATATGTTGCATTCGGACCGCATCTAGTCAAAGTGCAATGCAACAACATCAAGCTACAACTACGAGGATGACTAGACATGATAGTCTTGATGATAGATGCACTTTGAATGGCACTGCACAAATGACCCAAGACATCAGTAGAGAATCCACATCTGGCTATACAGTTGGGGACTCAAGGGCATGTGTCAAAAGGCTTGAATTTATAAGCCTAGACCTGAAAGATGAAGACATAGTACCGCTTGCTTATCTTAGGGTCAAACTCACCACAAAAAAAAGAGCATAGCATCGATACTCTCATAGATGAAGGAGTAGATTTTAATATCTTGACCTATGAAGCATAGACTATACTGGGCCAACCAAAACTCACACCAACTACTGCAACTCTTAATCCTTACAAAGGACACCCACAAGCCCTTATAGGGAAGTGCAGAACCCTTGTAACTATTGAAACGGAAAGATTGTCTATCCTATTTCATGTTCCTCCAAATAGTGCTAATTGTGGAAAGGAAACCCTCCTAGGAAGACCCTTTAAAAGAGTGACAAAGCATGAGGTTGATTATATAGCACATAGGATACACTTGACACTACCAGGTGTGTGAGGATAATCACAACCTTTAGTAAGGGTGACCTCATCAAACCTCGGGGGAAAGACAAGGAACATTCTGGCATACCAGGCAAGCCTAGTACCAAGAGCACAAACTTGTGACCAGAGTTGATACAAGCGCATGTTGAATAGAGAGAACTGGTGAGCGAGGTCATGCTTGAAACAAGGAGGTTAGTAGACAATGCCAAGGATAGGCTTTGGACTTACAAATATCATAGAAGACCACAAAAGAAGCCCAAGCCTTATAGACGAAGGTATCGATGGAGAGCTAGCACAACACCGCGATGGATATCTTGCTACCTGCTCAAGGGTATTACGCAGGTAACCGATGGATTTGGGTATGAAACCCCCTGCTAAACCACCTCTGTCAGCTGAAGACCAGGTCGTATCAAAAGTGAATAAGTGCAAGAGGAAATCTAAACAAAAATCCAAGTCTCTAGTCAACAACATTGGAGTGACTGAGCCCCTCACAATTGAAATCAAGAAACCAAACATGACTATTCAAAAGGTAGATACTCAACCTAGTGTGCTTAACAAGAAAATATCAGGTGTAATTGTTAAGTGTGCACAAAGGCCACTAGTGTCCAAGGAGACTTTGACTTCCCAAGAGGATAATGAGCACCACAAGCGCAATGTTTCTCATGATAAGATTGATTGCTCAACAAAGCAAATTGTAAAATCGTCTAATAGCAAATCTTCTAGCCACTACCAAGTCCACCTAGGAGTCCCAAATCTCCTACATCCTCTTTCCCTAATTGGACACAATAAGCACAACAACAATCGTCAAGTGCAGCTACTCAATCCCAATCTCTATCTCCATCTGAGCTTCCAAATGTCCAAGATGTGGGATATGACACAACCCCTAATTCTCGATCTAAGGATATGACTGCCTAATCCACTATGACTAGCTCAACTGATGCTTGATCTGTACAAGTGAATGCGCAAAGGGCAACAAAAGACACGACCACTTCTGATCTGCTTAAGGACTTGACACCGCAGTCTACCAACAATAGCCAATCCACTAAACTAGCCACTACTTCTTCTAATCAAGAATCATAGCAGTCTCATCCTTTGGTCATGACAATGCCCTTTGCGGAACATTTCCTTAGCAATTCACCTGTGGAAGAGGTGTCGCAATCAACATCCTTAAGAAAAAGCTCAAAGCAATCAAATGAAAAGGGAAAGGACAAGGTAACTATGTGCAGAAATGGTACTCCAACCAAAGTTTGGTAGCCAAAATTGGCCACTGACTAATGACACTTATTGAGCAAAGGAAAGCCCTTTGGACATCAATACATGATCCCATGTGCATTGCCCCAACCTCATTACGAGTATTGACAGCGATCCATGAGGTCCAGCTTTCTGCCACTGTCCAAAAACATCCCTTCTATGATAAACTGCTTCTAAAAGAAGATCTACACGTGGCTAGCAAGCTAGGAGTATGGAGCATGGTTCTTGATATTAGTGCATATGTCTTTTGCCTCACTCAAGACCGTGCAATCCTAGATCTCTATACTTCCCATTAAGACAACCCTGACTTCTTCATCTAGTTCCGTCCAAGCCTACATGACAAGAACCCTAAACCATCTCTTGGTTCTACACTAGAGTCACCCAAACCTCCAGAGCAAGAGAACAAAAGCTCTAAACACAATGCCCTCTTTGATAAGAAGTAATGGAGGCATGTTCCAATGGGTAAGGACAAGATTCTAGAGCAAAGGCCCGACCATGAGCAACTGCCAATGCAATCGGATGAGGAGCTAAATAGAGGGGAATTAGCTAAAGAGCTAGACTCTCCAAAAAGAGAGGTAGTTGTACCCTCACAACCTAGTAAGGCTATTCAACAGGTCGTAGCTATGTCCCATGAGGACACATTAGAGAAAGAGAATGTTGAGGCCCAACCAAACACATCAATGACTGACCTAGTTCAAGGTCCCTAGTCTTCAAGGGATACACCTCAATTGCCTAAGAAAAAGAGGAGAAAACAACAAAAACATCGACAGTTGCAAGTGGTTGTAGACACCAAGAAGATTGAGACCAAGAGTGCTGAAGAGCTGTGGAATAAAGCATCGAGTCCACCCATGAATAAACCCATTGCCATCTCTCCTAACAACGATGAAACCTCAAACACATCCATGTATTCTTATAAATCAAAGCAACCATTACCATCAACGGTTGCTTACAATGCTCAATCCACCGACAATAAACTTACATTGACCAATCAAGAGTGGATATAACACTGTCACAACAGGTTGACAAAGCTATATCAGTCACATCCAAGGGAAACCATGACACAATAATAGTAAAGCCTCAAGAGAAGAAACATGAAAACCCTAAGGACAAGCAATCCTAGCATTGATCAATCTTGCTTATCTAGGCCTGAACCCCTAGCTATGCTAAAGCCTAGGAAAACTCCCAAAACCTTGCATGAGATAGCAACCAAGCAAGCCCTCATTGAACATAGAAGTGTCACAAAAAGCTTGACTGAGTCGGATGCTAAAATCAAATTATTCGCATGTGTCTACATCCTTGCGGACATGGACACATTCCCTAGGGAGTAGCTTAAGGAATACTTGCCATATTCGATATCCTAGAAAGAGTAAGAATATCTTAATTAGCACTATGGCAAGCTCCTATGTGAACACATGCATCTCATCTCTGACGAGAAAGTTGACGAACTACACTTGACGGTGACATTCAATGAAGTGCTTTGCCAACCAAATCTCTTTGAGATAGAGTAGTTAAAGCACCAATCAGAGGGTCGAAGTCAAATTGAAAAATGTTGGTTTGAAAACCGCACTACAATGGCTGAACTTGGAGCCCAGATTATGACAGTCTTAGAGGAGCGATTGGCCAAATGGTGGTCTCAAAGAGACCCAACCTATGTGGCACCAACTTTCTTTCAAGTACTAACTGTCATTCGGGGTATGGACTTAGTCGGAGCTAGCCAAAAGAACTCTCTGATTGATAAAATTCTCACTAAGGAGGAGCTATATGTTGTCAATAGACTCGGAAAAGGTATCATGCTACTCGATGTTGTAAAATATCTATTGTTATTGAGTAGGCTTCCACGAGTACTAGATGTGTGTGCCACACTCCGGCACAATCCTAAGTTCTACAATTGGTTTTTATCCTCATGAAGTGACATGGATTCATAAACATGTACATAAATAAATAATGAGATTTGTGTCTGTGTATAGATAATACCAAAAAGGCAAAGCCAGCACACACATAAGCAATGATAATCAAGTGCAAGTGATATGCATTGAAGTTAGCACCATGGGATTTAGATAAGTGATGTCTCTTTGAGCCACACCTATCCATTATGGTTGAAGCATAGGACTTGCATGTACTCTCACGAGTTGCCAAGTGAATGCAAGACGACAGAGGTCTCTGTACGAAAGCATTCAATGTCCAAGTCACCAAAGACCACCAACCCCACAAAGAACCATTATGGAGAAAGCGACAGAAATACCAAGAAGAAAGAGCCATGACAGAATCCCCACGGGAAGAGAAAATGACCCCTACAAAAAGCACACATTGCATTTGAGCATGGCCCAAAGCATAATCATCGGCTACTCTCTCTTTCTTGGCCAAACTCTACATTGGAGTAGGAGCCACGCTCTCAACAATGACAAATGTTTCTTCATCAACCAGGATTCAATTCACCAGATGCTCTATTCCTTGTCCATGCATAGCTCACTCCAGTTGCTACCTCAATTATACCGATGTCTCACATGTTACAAAGAGGTTTGCAAAATATCAAGTATATCTCTCCATCTCAACAATTGTTCCTCTAGCATCGAGGCTAGTAACACAATTATCTTTGTAATATCCATTTTTCATAGCCTTTGGATCTTGACATTTCTCAATCCAAATGAAAGGCTGATAACCTCAATATATTGCATTGGTTATATTCATTTTATCCACACAAAAAAAGAAAGAAGAAGAAGAATAAGAAAAAAGAAAAAGAAAAGAAAAGAAAAGCACTCGCAATCACAGCGCAGCACCTAGGGGTCCTCAAATTAGGTACGTCCAGTGACCTTAGTCGGCTGGCTCTGTCCCTAGTCCCCTAGCCCTTTACACATCCCCCACAATTGTTCAGGGCACATCAAGGGCAGGACATACCTAGGGAGCTTGTCTTGCCTATGGTTAGACCCGTCACCCTAACCCATTTGCACAATTCTTTTTCGCACTCCATCTTAGTACCATTGCAATCAATAGTGGTGAGCAAGGCACCAAGGACCAAAAAGTACACCATACTCTTCAAACAATACACGTAACCACTAGCTACCAAAAGCTTGGCATCAATGATCTTAATTATGCTACATCGTGTTGTCAAAATCACAAATAAGGTCTCAAGAAGCCTTCATGTATACTTCTCCTCAGCATTGACAATTTTTTCCACCCCATTCAACCCTTGCTTCATCCACACATTGCTAAGAGGAACCAGACCAACAGTCTTCTAACTACGTAATATTTAACACGTGCACTCACATAATATCTGCACCACAATCTATACATAGGTTGGGTCCTCAAGTTCCCATGCAAGAAAGCCGTCTTGACATCCATCTGGTATAAATCCAAGTCAAGATGAGCAACCAAAGCCAAGACTAAGCGCAGGGTGGTCATCTTAACCACAGGAGAAAAGACCTCATCAAAGTCCACACCATGCTCCTGCTTAAAACCCTTTCCTACCAATCTAGCCTTGTATGCCAGCTTGGGGTGTCTAGGGTTACTTTTCAGCTTGTACACCCACTTGCAAGGCAAAGCCTTCTTGCCCTTAGGCAAGGAAACCAAATCCCAAGTGTCATTCTTATGCAAGGAGTCTATCTCAGACTACATAGCCCTCTCGCAGGAGTGACTGTTACCCCTGCGCATAGCCTCATCATAAGTGAAAGGCTTTCTTGCATCTGTAACCAAGACATAATGCATTGAGGGCTGAAATCTATCAAGTGAACGTCTGTCTCTAGTAGACCGTCTCACGGCAGGCTCTGCTGCCTGCCCAGTTGCATGTCCAACACCCTGACCATGAGCATTTGTTGCAGCTATAGGCTGTCCAACTGGCTGTGCGGGAGCTCTCGGCTCCTCCTGAAATATGACCCTATGGATCTCAACAACTCTCTCAGGCTGCGGATGCATCTTGTCTTCATGGAAGACTACATCATGACTGTGGATGACTTTCTGCGCCTGCGGATCCCGGAGACGGTAACCCATCTCGCCTGCATCCCCATAACCAAGGAAAATGCATTTGACACTCTTAGGATCCAGCTTACTTCTCTCGTCCCTGGGCACATGGCAAAATGCCTCACATCCAAAGACACAGAGATGCGCATAAGAGGGAGGTTTTCTAGTCCATACCTCCTCTGCAACCTAAAAATCCAAACCACTAGAAGGTGATCTGTTTATGACATGCACAGCTGTACTAACTGCCTCAGCCCAAAAGCTCTGTGGCAGGCCTACATGGCTAATCATATTACATACACACTCCTGGATGGTTCTATTCATCCGCTCACCCAAACCATTCTGGGGGGTGTAGGGGGCAGTCAACTGACGCTTAATACCCCTCTCATCACATAACTGCTCAAAAGCACGTGAGACATACTCACCCCCATTATCTATCCTTAGGCATTTGAGCCTATACCCAGACTAGTTCTCAACCAATGCAAGCCATCTCTAAAACACAACCAAGACATCAGATTTCAGCTTAATGGGATAAGCCCAAAATTTCCGTGAAAAATCATCTATGAACGTAACAAAATACTTTGCACCCCCCATAAACTGACAAGGCATGGGCCCACAGACATCCGAATGTACCAATGCCAAGGGCTCACTCATGCGTGGCCTATCAAACTTCTTATGCATAGATCTAGTCTGCCTGCCATAAAGGCAATGCTCACATGAATCAAAACATGCATAATCAAGGGGCGGTAAGTACTGCAAACCAGAAAGCATTTTCATTCCCTTCAAAGACATATGGCCCAAACGGGCATGCCAAAGAGATACATGTGGGATAGAACCCACAGACAAAACATGATCAAGGGAAGAAGCAAATACAATCAAGGAATAGAGGCTGCCAGCCTTGGCACCTCTCGCAATCACAAGTCTGCCATGAGTGATCTTCCATGCAGAGTCTCCAAAAGATATGTGATAACCTACGTCATCAAGCTGTCCAGCTAACATGACACTGCGTGTCAAAGCAGGTACATGATGTACATCCTGCATAACAAAATTGCTGCCAACAGGAAACTGGAGCCTAACAACACAAATGCCCACAATATCAAGAGAGCTGTCATCACCCAAGCGCAAAGAACTCGAAATAGTATGGTATGAATGAAACCACTCTCGGCAAGGTGTCACATGAAAGGACGCACCTGAGTCCAAGAGCCAACACTGTGCATACATAGAGTGTATCTCTGTCATGTGCGAAGCACTAGAAGAAGCTGCAAGGATATAATCATCATCATCAACATCCTCAGGCTGCATAACATTGATCTCTTCAATTTTAACACTGGACTTTGCAAGCACTATGCTGCAATCAGAAGACTTATCCTGCACTTTGTCTTTCCCCTTTCATTGCGCAGTTCATGGCATTGTGGCCTAATATGGCCCTTTTTCCCACAATGGTGACAAGTAACATCTGCATTCTTGCCATGGGATTTGCTACGTGACTTCCCATGAGACTTGGACCGAGATTTCTGAGAATCTTGTCCACGGCCACTGCCACTGCCATGCTCTCCATATCCATCATTCCTACCTCTAACTGTCATAGCATGCGACACACGAGAGGCATCCAAATTCTTATGGTTAACTTCTTCCTACTACAGAAGAGCACTCTCAACATCAGATAATTTCAAGGTAGCAGTAGAGGCACATAATGTAGTGCGGAATACATCCCATGACTCATTAAGAGTACAAAGCAAGAAAAGAGGAGTGACATCCTCTGTAAAAGTGATGTCCTGCGAAGTCAAGTTCTTGAGTATAGCATGGAACTGGCTCAAGTGAGCAGACATAGTCACATTCTCCTTCATGCGCAGATCCATAAGTTGCTTCAACCAATACATCTGACTCGCTGGACTTTTCTTGTCATAGAGCTTCTTGATTTTATCCCACAACTGCCATGCACTCTGTTCTTCCTCAAAGACATTGTAATGAACATGTTCTGTGAGAGATAATACAATAGTGGACTTGCATAACTCATCAAGCTCAAGCCATTCCTCATCTGGCATAGTTGCAGGCGGATGCCCGCTCAACCTCAAAGGTCTGATCTGCGATTTCTGCACCAATACCTGCCAAATCTGGCTCTTCCAATAAGAGTAATTCATACCATCAAGCTTAATGATGTTGAAAATAGCATGTTCAGTGGGCGAACTCGCCATAATGCAGGTTGGAAGATTGTAGACAGTTCAAAACTGCTTGTTGTTTATTGTAGAAAATGACCAAAAAATCACCAAAATCGAGAGAAAATGGCGAGAAAAGTGTAACCAAAGCTGTTGCCCACCAAGTACTAGTGAAAGTACATCATTTCAGAATATTTTAGCATGAAAAATCCATGACAGTCCATACATATATGCTTGTTGTAATAAATTATAGATTTCAGTAAATGAGAGCTAACAGTGTCAAAATCGGATCCCAAGTCAATCAGATACTGCCAAGACCAAATCCGGCATCATGCGGGCATAACATAGGCATATGACAGTCGATAAGCATGAATTCAACACCCAAACATGTCATACAAACATCTGCCAGTGAGTAGGCACACCCTCAATCAACAAGGCAAAGTGTTCCTGCCACTACCAAAACTTGACACAAGTAGGTGTCAGCTCACAAAGATATGGATCCAAATTTGAGACTCAGCTCATAAGCATACAGTGAACCAAGACATATAAACCATGCATCATCTCAAAGGGTAAGAAATCCCAAAGTCTCAAGTGTCTGTAACTGCTCAATGCATAAAAGCACCGCCTGCTCAATGTCTGATAAGCATTCAAGAATGCTCCCACTGGCACAAAAGCCGCATGTACGAGCTCAAGAGCTCAAACCAAGGCAAGACACAGTGCCAATGACATAAGTCCAAGACAATGCATCAATAGTACATCCCAATCCAAACTCTGACAAGCCAAGTAACATCCAAGACAACTCCAGATAATCCAAAATGCATCCAAGGTAGAGCTTCAATGAGCACTCAAGCTCAATGTATGCATAGGGTAATCAACCAGGATATGAGCATCAAGCCATAGGCAACGGGTATGCATAAACCCAAGGAGCATCACTGTCAAAGCATATACCACTGTCAAGCATGAACCATGTCAATGAGTGTGTAATGTCAAAGCTTTTCCAAAAAAACATCCAGAATGAAATCCAAGCTCGAAGTCGTACCTCGAAGATCAATACTTCATGGCATATATCCAAGACATAGGCCGGAACCAATAGGCATAACCCAAGGCATGTGTAATAGCTTCAGCCCGCTTTTATTACAGCCAAGAATGACTGTCAAAACTAAGAAATTTCAGCATGTAAATCAGTCCAAAATGATGGCATAACATGTGCCTTGCATCCTCTAAACATTCGGGCATAAATAGGTACCAAACCGATCATGTAGGCATGCCCAAACAAGCATAGGCATCAATTGATAGTGCAGCATTGACATGAAGTGTCTGTAGACTATTTATGACAGTCCTAGAACACTGTTTCTAGCCACCAAACCAATGCATTGATTCCAGGAGGCATATTCCACGATGGATTCCGTGAGGTTTTACCGTGGATTCCGTAAACTTTGATGACCGGGGCTCATACACAAAGTGGATTCTTTGTGTGAGAAGTTGATGGGGACGCCTGTCCTTTTCGGGCATTTCATTAATTTAGTGTATACATGGGTGATTCCATAGCGGGTAATTTCGCAAAATGCATATTAAATTAATAAACGTTTATGAGTTTAGAGTGCGCACTCGTAATAAATTAAGGTTAGGATTTATTTCTAACCAGTTGATTTATTTATGTAGCTGAAGACTGCTAGGTATTCACTTTTGTCGGTTTAATTGTATTACTTTACTAACGATTGTGAATGCTTCACTTGATGTGTAGAGATAGCAGCACTGGCGGAGGAAAGCATTGGAGTCTAGCGAGTATTCGATCTATGGATTATA
Source organism: Lygodium microphyllum (assembly GCF_053477565.2). Lineage (NCBI taxonomy): Eukaryota > Viridiplantae > Streptophyta > Polypodiopsida > Schizaeales > Lygodiaceae > Lygodium > Lygodium microphyllum. The sequence continues at coordinate 14,912,851 of NC_141139.1, read as the reverse complement.
TTTTGATAGCCGCCACGCCTATATTTTGTCATGTCTATTGAGGCATCGATTATTTATTATTATTTTGTATGCGCCCATGCGCACGGTTATGCTATTTCTATTTGGACATTGTATTGGGCGTACCAGACTCTTTGGGCACGTCCATTAGCTTTATTCTTATTTTTGTAAAACCAAACTCAAAAGCTAAAAGCTTGATATATTTTTGTAAATTGGGCTATTATTGAGCATGAAGATGGAATATACATAAAATACATGCTTTGTGAAGCGCTCACACAAGGCATGGGGGGAGATTGCACCCAATTAGTCTCTTGCTCTTGTCGTTCATGCTTTTTACCTTGTAACTTGTGCAAAAAGTAGAGTTCATTGTTCTTGGGGGCCTTCCGGGATTCACTACGTGAGCATACAGCGACCGATCTGCGCACCAGTGGTATCAGAGCGGAGCTGAGATCAAGAGCTTCCAATCGCTACCCATCTCGTGCGAAGGCGGAGCTCCTGGAACGATCGGGCTCTACGGTCAATCTCGTCGCGAACCGTTGATACAGGCAGACTTCTGGCGATCAAGAACCCCTGTTCGTGAAGGACCGGGCTATCCAGACGGAGGACCACTCCTACATCTCCTTCAACAAGTCGTGGACAACCAGAGTTAAGCTCATAACCTCCATATCTAATTCTTTTCAAAGCTTAGTGTTGAAGCTTAAAAGCTTTAAGAAGCTTATAAAAAGCTTCAAAATTCGTCATCGAGCTGTGAGAGGATGCCCGAAAATCTCGCAACGGCAAAAAAACGCCCCTCCCCCCCCCCCCCCCCCCCCTCTAAGCTTAAACAATTAAGCTTAGTCTTCTAAGCAAGTCTCAAACTCTGCAAGTCAACAACTTCAGGCCACACACCACAGAAGTCAAGTTCTGCAAGTAATCTCTGATCAAGTTCTGCAAGTTCCTTAAGTCGGCTAAGTCCTGCAAGTCTGCAACTCTGCAAGTCAGACTAGTCAACTAGAGTCAGAACTGACTTGTGCTCAAAACTCCTAGAAGGGCTGTTCCTGCGCAGAAACTCTGAACTGCAAAGTTGTTCGTTGGAATATACTCTACCCATACGCAGGTTTGCTGAAGCATTTTCAGCATACGAAGAAGGAAAAATCACAGATTTTTTGAAGATTGAGAAAGATATATCCCAAAACGCATACACCTTGTAACCCTTAACTTGAGCTACGCTCATCCCGCTAACCTGATTTTGAGTGAGAAAGGTCTTTTGAGTTTTACAGGATGACGGAACCACATATGGATGATCTTATGCTGAAGACGACTTACCTGAACCCACGATGGAGCAAAAGCTGGACTTAATCATGATGCAATTGGAAGAAGAACGAAGGGCTAGGCAATCATTGCAAGCGCAACTGGCAAAATTACAAAGAGCGTCTATCGACAAAGAAGAACCTCAAGCTGAAGATCTGATTCGATGTACCATCGACACCACTCTTGAAGCTCAAACCATTCGCAAGGAATCAAAGATAAGTAAACGAAGTTTCAAATTCTGTACTTTCAATGGCATACGAGAAGGAAAGACTGTTCTAGCATTCATTAGTCAGTTTGATGACTATTTCCATGAGGAAACCTATGCAAAAAAAGATAAAATCAAGTGTGTTACTAATCATTTGGTAGACAGAGCATCTCTTTGGTGGACTGTAGTACGCAAGAGCATAGATTGTCCTGCTACTTGGGAAGATTTCAAGAAGAAGTTCATGCAGAATTTCCTTCCATCGCAATTCCATGAGAAAGCTATTAAGCAATGGGATCTTCTCCAGCAACGGGATCGTGAGCCTATTCCTCAGTATACAGAGCGTTTTTGGAATGCACTCCTCCAGCTACGCATGCTTGAAGACGTACCAAAGACGACACACAAGCGCAAGTATATGTCTGGACTCCTTGGGCATTACTACGCTGAAATTAACATGTTCAAGCCTACTACCCTTGAAGACGCCATTTCACTAGCTCACGACACTGAAGATAAGCTACGAGGTAGAGACAGACGACCACCGCAATTCCAAGCCAATGGTAACTATGGATTTAAACAATTCAATTCCAATTTTAAAAGATTTAATCCAAGTCATTTCTCTTCATCATCTTTCCGCAAAAATTGGGCAAAACCACATGCGTTACCATCCAATGTCAATCAAAACCCTAAGCCTATTCCACAGCCAAATCCTAATGTACCTAGACTTCCCGCCATTGCAAACAATGTAACAAAAGCCAAGCCAATAGTATGCTATAAATGCCACCAGCCTGGACATCTAGCAGCAAATTGTCATTCAAAGAAGTCACCAGCTCATATCAACTACCTTGGAGCCATGGACGAAGACGAACATGAAGATATGCCTGACTTCACTGAAGATGAGGATGACACTACTACTACTTCTGATACTTTACCAGGTATGCCTACTCCACATTCTTTATTGACTATGAAATGTTTGGTGCATGGAAAGGAAAAGACCATTTTGCATGATGATGGTAGTACTCATGATTTCATTTCAGCAAAATTGGTAAAAGAATTGAAATTACAAACTGTACCTACGCATTATCGCATAAAAGCTGCATTTTTAAGCACTAGGTATAATGGTTCACAGGAAGTGCAAGACTTAGAGATTCAAATTGGTCAATACACTGAAAGAAGAAATTTTCTAGTTGTTTCATTACAGTCGAGTGACATTATTTTAGGTATGCCTTGGCGTCACCAGCATAACCCAGATATAGATTATTCCACACACACAATGAATATTAATTTTCAAGGAAAATCTATTACATTATATGGTATGCATGCATCTAATGTTTTTCCACTGCTTTTGCATACTCAAGCTAAACGTGCATTACGCAAGAGTAGTAAATCCTATCTCATTTGGGTGAATTAACTGAAAGTAAAAGAAAATCATATGCACCCTAGGCATAAAGAATTTCTTGCATATTTTAAGGACTGTTTTGCAGAAGACCTACCACCTGGTTTACCTCCTTCACGTCCAGAAGACCATAAGATAGATTTGATCCCTGGCACACAACCACCTTGCAAAGCACCATATAGGCATAACCAGATAGAGCAAAAAGAAATCCAGAGTCAAGTTGAGGAATTACTAAATAGAGGATTGATTCGACCTAGCAGTTCTCCATTCGGTGCACCTGTTCTGTTAGTCAAGAAAAAGAATAATACTTATCGTATGTGCATTGACTATCGAGCTTTAAATAAGATAACTGTAAAGAATAGGTATCCTATTCCTAGAGTTGATGACCTTATGGACAAACTGCAAGGATCTGCTATATTTAGTAAAATTGACCTTAAGTCTGGTTATCATCAAGTGAGATTAGATAAGTCAGACATATTCAAGACTGCATTTAGAACACAGTTTGGTCATTAGGAATTTTTAGTCATGCCATTTGGATTGACTAATGCACCTGCTACGTTTAGTAGAATGATGAACCGTATCTTTTTGAAATATCAGTATTGTGTAATTGTTTTCTTTGATGATATTTTGGTGTTTAGTCAAAATGAGAAAGAACATTATGAGCATTTGTCATTGGTTTTTCGGTTATTGAAAGAAAATCAACTGTATGCAAATCCTGAAAAGAGTGAATTCTTTAAAACAGAAATTGAGTATTTAGGTCATATTGTATCATCTGATGGAATTAAAGTTGATCCTAAGAAAATTGATGCAATATTGAATTGGCCTGTACCTAAAAACGTGCATGAGTTACACTCATTCCTTGGTCTTGCTAGTTTCTATAGGAAGTTTGTACGTAATTTTTCATTACTTGCTTTACCATTAACCAAACTTCTCAAGAAAGGAATTGTTTATCAATGGACCGAAAATCAACAGAAATCCTTTGACTTACTGAAACATGCATTAACCCATGCCCCTGTTCTACATTTGCCTGATTTTAATAGACCATTCTTTCTAGTAGTGACAGATGCTAGTGGATCAGGAATAGGAGCCGTACTTATGCAAGACAATCATCCTATAGCCTATTCTAGTTGTAAGCTGAAACCTTTTGAACTGAAATATTCCACATATGACAAAGAACTATTAGCAGTTGTACAAGCATTAAGACAGTGGAAACACTACTTAATGGGTTTAGAATTTATGATAAAGACCGATCAGCAAAGTATTAGACATTTACTTAGCCAACCCCAAATCTCTGACCGACATATCAAATGGGCCTCCTTTATTCAAAGTTTTCATCCTATCATTCAATACCAACCTGGAAAAGAAAATGTAGTGGCTGATGCATTGAGTAGAAGACCTACCATTCATAATATTTCTGTCATATCTTTTGATTCTTTGATTGCTATGAAAGATACTTATCATCAGGATATTACTTTTCATTCTGATTGGAATAAATTAGTTCAAAATAATTTCATTCCTATTGATTCATTGTCATATAATGATGGATTTATGTTTTATGAAAAGAGATTGTGTGTTACAATTCCATTCCGATCTTTTGTTTTGAATGAAATTCATTGTCCCCCATATCAAGGTCATAGAGGTATCATATCTACCTTACGTATGTTAACTGAAGATTTTTATTGGCCGCATATGGATGTTGATGTATCTAACTTTGTTTCTGAATGTTTGATTTGTCAAAGAGTTAAGAGACATCATGGTAAACAGTATGGATTACTTATGCCTTTGTCTATTCCATCTAAACCTTGGGAACAAATTTCTATGGATTTCATTACTGGTTTACCTAATACTAAATCTAACCATGATATGATTTGGACAGTTGTAGATAGATTTAGTAAACAAGCATATTTCATTCCATGTAAGAAAACTTTAACAGCATCACAAGCAGCACAATTGTTTTTGAAAACTGTTTTTACTAACCATGGATTGCCAAAAGTTATTATTTCAGATCGTGATTCTAGATTTTGTAACAACTTTTGGGTTACTCTGTTTGCTAACCTAGGCACAAAGATTGATTTTTCATCTGCATTTCATCCAGAAACTAATGGACAAACAGAAGCCACAAATAGCACCATTCTAGATCTTTTACGTGCATATACTATTTCTAAACCTCAGACATAGGACACTCATTTGCATTTATTACAATTTGCATATAACAATACACCACACATATCTACAAAGAAAGCACCGTTTGAAGTCATTTATGGATATAGATTATCTACACCTGTTGCATCTTTGTCTAATAGAATTCAAAGTGCTGATGATATTGCTAGTATGCATAACAGTATTTTTGATGAGGTTAAAGATATGATTGTTAAAGCCCAGCAATCATATACCAAACAAGCCAACAAGAAAAGACAAGCAATGAATTTCAAAGTTGATGACTATGTTTGGTTGAGAATAGAAAAACGTAGACTACAAAGTGTAGATAGACACCCAGTTGTCAAATTAGCCCCTAGATTCTATGGACCATTTAGGATCATTCATAAAATAAATGACAATGCATTCAAGTTAGAATTGCCATCTCATTGGAAAATTCACAACACATTTTACATTAGTTTATTAAGACCATTTAGAGGCCAATTACCTGTACACCCTGTTTATGAAAACCCACCTTTATTAGAGGAAGAGACTGAAATACTTGAACCAGAAGCTATCATAGACACTGACTTTATGACCACTAGAACTGGCCGAAGGTATTCTAGATATCTAGTTAAATTTAAGAACCATCCTGTAGAGGAAGCACAATGGATGCACGCTAGAGACTTGAATGCTTTCCCCACTCTGTTAGCTCCACATTGAGCTAATAGCAATTGAGGTCAATTGCTATCCCACCTCGGGGGTATGATGTCCGTAAACTTTGATGACCGGAGCTCATACACAAAGTGGATTCTTTGTGCGAGAAGTTGATGGGGACGCCTGTCCATTTCGGGCGTTTCATTAATTTAGTGTGTACATGGGTGATTCCATAGCGGGTGATTCCGCAAAATGCATATTAAATTAATAAACATTTATGAGTTTAGAGTGCGCACTCGTAATAAATTAAGGTTAGGATTTATTTCTAACCAGTTGATTTATTTATGTAGCTGAAGACAGCTAGGTATTCACTTTTGTCGATTTAATTGTATTATTTTACTAACGATTGTGAATGCTTTAGTTGATGTGTAGAGATAGCAGCAGTGGCAGAGGAAAGCATTGGAGTCTAGCAAGTATTCGATCTATGGATTATATTTTGATAGGCGCCACGCCTATATTTTGTCATGTCTATTGAGGCATCGATTATTTATTATTATTTTGTATGCGCCCATGCGCACGGTTATGTTATTTCTATTTGGACATTGTATTGGGCGTGCCAGACTCTTTGGGCACCGTCCATTAGCTTTATTCCTATTTTTGTAAAAGCAAACTCAAAAGCTAAAAGCTTGATATATTTTTGTAATTGGGCTATTATTGAGCATGAAGATGGAATATACATAAAATACATGCTTTGTGAAGCGCTCACACAAGGCATGGGGGGAGATTGCACCCAATTGGTCTCTTGCTCTTGTCGTTCATGCTTTTTACCTTGTAACTTGTGCAAAAAGTAGAGTTCATTGTTCTTGGGGACCTTCCGGGATTCACTACGTGAGCATACAGTGACCGATCTGCGCACCATGCATGATCTCAAAGGATCAATGCCAAGCATAAGAAGACAATGAGCATGATTGCCAAGCATGTACTAGTGGTGTAAGTGCCAAGAGAGTTACCAATGTCACAGGACAAAGTGATCAGCTCTGCTAGAATGAGGCAAACAGTCTTGAAATGTTGGCACAAACAGCGTGCTGCTATCCTAGGTGGCCTGCAACCCACGTGGCATAAATGGGGTTGAGGAGGAGCTCAAGTAGGTGCCCAAGGGGGCACACAACAAGCCTCAAGAGATCTTGATCAAGGGCAATGTAGATATGAAGCAAGGGAGCTACAATGGTGGCTACCCCAAACTATTCACAGGCTGTGTGACCTGAAAACAATACAAAACCCTATGGAGAATGAAGCAATACCTCTATGTGAATGCCTTGAGGATGCCCAAAGGGGTCGGGAAGCCGGGGAGTGACGGGAGCTTGAAGGAGTCGGATATGGCTACCGGGAAGGAGACCCAATGCGAGTGGGGAGTCGATGGGAAGCTGAGAATGCCACGAGCCAAGCTCAAGAGTCGGGAAGCCGAACTCTGATACAAGTTGAAAGGTGAGAAGGATCGAAGCTTGCACTCGAGAGCTATGGCGGGAGAGCAAGAGCAAGAAAGAGAGAGACAAGAAATGGAAACTCCAACAGTCACAATGTGTGACCGGGCCTTCCTTTATTCAAATTGTCACTAAAAGAATAAAGAATAAACTGACGGTGACGGGCGCCCGCCACCTGCAGTGTGCAGTGGCGGTGATTGTCAATGTAGTAATACACCGGCGGCTAGGCGGAGGTGCCTTTACCCCCAACAAGTTCATCCACTGATCATGCTATTTTCAACATCACTAAGCTTGATGGTATGAATTACTCTTATTGGAAGAGCCAGATTTGGCAGGTGTTGGTGTAGAAATTGCAAATCAAACCTTTGAGGTTGAGCGGGCATCCACCTGCAACTATGCTAGATGAGGAATGGCTTGAGCTTGATGAGTTATGCAAGTCCACTATTGTATTATCTCTCACAGAACAGGTTCATTACAATGTATTTGAGGAAGAACAGAGTGCATGGCGGTTGTGGGATAAAATCAAGAATCTCTATGACAAGAAAAGTCCAGCGAGTCAGATGTATTGGCTGAAGCAGCTTATGGATCTGCGCATGAAGGAGAATGTAACTATGTCTGCTCACTTGAGCCAGTTCCATGCTATACTCAAGAACTTGACTTTGCAGGACATCACTTTTGCAGAGGACGTCACTCCTCTTTTCTTGCTTCGTACTCTTAATGAGTCATGGGATGTATTCTGCACTACATTATGTGCCTCTACTACTACCTTGAAATTATCTGATATTGAGAGTGCTCTTTTGCAGGAAGAGGTTAACCATAAGAATTTGGATGCCTCTCACGTGTCGCATGCTATGACAGTTAGAGGTAGGAATGATGGATATGGAAAGCATGGCAGTGCAGTGATCGTGGACGGGATTCTCAGAAATCTCGGTCCAAGTCTCATGGGAAGTCACGTAGCAAATCCCGTGGCAAGAATGCAGATGTTACTTGTCACCATTGTGGGAAAAAGGCCATATTAGGCCATAATACCATGAACTGCACAATGAAAGGCGCAAAGATAAGGGGAAATACAAAGTGCAAGATAGAGGATATTACTGATGATTATATCCTTACAGCTTCTTCTAGTGCTTCGCACATGACAGAGATACACTCTATGTATGCACAGTGTTGGCTCTTGGACTCAAGTGCGTCCTTTCATATGACACCTTGCCGAGAGTGGTTTCATTCATACCATACTATTTCAGGCTCTCTACGCTTGGGTGATGACAGCTCTCTTGATATTATGGGCATTGGTGATGTTAGGCTGCAGTTTCCTTCTGGGAGCAATTTTGTTATGCAAGATACACGTCATGTACCTGCTTTGACGCGCAATTTCATGTCAACTGGACAGCTTGATGATACAGGATATCATGTATGTTTTGGAGACTTAGCATGAAAGATCACTTGTGGTAGACTTGTGATTGCGAGAGGTGCCAAGGTTGGCAGTCTCTATCCCTTGATTATATCAGCTTCTTCCCTTGATCATGTTTTGTATGTGGGTTCTATCCCACATGTATCTCTTTGGCATGCCCGTTTGGGCCATATGTCTTTGAAGGGAATGAAAATGCTTTCTGGTTTGCAGTATTTACTACCCCTTGATTATGCATGTTTTGATTCATGTGAGCATTGTCTTTATGGCAGGCAGACTAGGTCTATGCACAAGAAGTCTGGTAGGCCACGCATGAGTGAGCCCTTGGCATTGGTACGTTCGGATGTCTGTGGGTTCGTGCCTTGTCAGTCTATGGGTGGTGCAAAGTATTTTGTTACTTTCATAGATGATTTTTCACGGAAAGTTTGGGCTTATCCCATTAAGCTGAAATCCGATGTCTTGGCTGTGTTTCAGAGATGGCTTCCATTGGTTGAGAACCAGTCTGGGTATAGGCTCAAATGCCTAAGGACAGATAATGGGGGTGATTATGTCTCACGTGCTTTTGAGCAGTTATGTGATGAGAGGGGTATTAAGCGTCAATTGATCGCCCCCTATATCCCCCCCCCAGAATGGTTTGGGTGAGCGGATGATAGAACCATCCAGGATCATGTACACAGTATGCTTAGCCATGTAGGCCTACCACAGAGCTTTTGGGCTGAGGCAGTTAGTACAGCTGTGCATGTCATAAACAGATCACCTTCTATGGTTTGGATTTTTAGGTTGCAGAGGAGGTATGGACTGGAAAAACTCCCTCTTATGTGCATCTCCGTGTCTTTGGATGTGAGGCATTTTGCCATGTGCCCAGGGACAAGAGAAGTAAGCTGGATCCTAAGAGTTTCAAATGCATTTTCCTTGGTTATGGGGATGCATTCTAGATGGGTTACTGTCTTTGGGATCCACACGCGCGAAAAGCCATCCGCAGTCATGATGTAGTTTTCCATGAAGACAAGATGCATAGGCAGCCTGAGAGAGTTGTTGAGATCCACAGGGTCATATTTCAGGAGGAGCCGACAGCTCCCGCATAGCTAGTTGGACAGCCTATAGCTGCAGCAGATGCTCATGGTTAGGGTGTTGGACAGGAAGCTGGACAGGTCGCAGAGCTTGCCGTGAGAGGATCTGCTAGAGACAGACGTCCACCTGATAGATTTCAGCCCTCAATGCATTATGTCTTGGTTATAGATGCAGGAGAGCCTTTCACTTATGATGACGCTATGCACAGGGATGACAGTCACTCCTGGGAGAGGGCTATGTAGTCTGAGATGGACTCCTTGCATAAGAATGACACTTGGGATTTGGTTTCCTTGCCTGAGGGCAAGAAGGCTTTGCCATGCAAGTGGGTGTACAAGCTGAAAAGTACCCCTGGACACCCCAAGCCGGCATACAAGGCTAGACTGGTAGCAAAGGGTTTTAAGCAGGAGCATGGTGTGGACTTTGATGAGGTCTTTTCTCCTGTGGTTAAGAGGACCACCTGCGCTTAGTCTTGGCTTTGGTTGCTCAACTTGACTTGGATTTATGCCAGATGGATGTCAAGATGGCTTTCTTACATGGGGACTTGCATGATGAGATTTATATGGAGCCGCCTAAGAGCTTTGCAGAAACTGGCAGGGAGCACCTAGTGTGCAAATTGAAGAAAAGCCTTTATGGCTTGAATCAAGCACCTAGGGAGTGGTATCATAAGTTTGATGCCTTTATGCAGTCACAGGGCTACAACAGGAGTGCTATGGATCCGTGTCTTTACACAAAGAAAGCCCGTGATGGTTCTTTATTGATTTTAGTACTCTATGCGGATGATATGCTGATAGCAGGAAAAGCTCATGATGAGCTAGATGCTCTTAAGGCTCAGCTCAAGAAGAGCTTTGAGATGAAAAATCTGGGACAGACCGCTCACATACTTGGTATGCGCATTAGACGCAACAGGCATCAGGGACTCCTCTACTTATCACAGAGGGAGTACATTTATAAATTCCTTGAGCGCTTCTGCATGCAGGACGTAAAGCCTATTGGCTGTCCATTGCCTTCTTATGTGAAGGTATCACATGTGATTGTCCACAGACAGATTGGCAGAGGGCCGAGATGGCCAAGATTCCCTATGCATCCGCAGTGGGCAGTCTTATGTATGCCATGATCGCCACTCGTCCAAATATTGCCTTTGCAGTTGGTGTTGTGGCACGCTATATGGTTACACCTGGCAAGAAGCATTGGAATGCCGTGAAGGGTATCATGAGGTACCTGAAGGGCACTGCAGATATGTGCATACAGGAGTCATGGGGTACACTGACTCTGATTATGCAGGACATGCAGATAGTAGGAAGTCCACTTCCGGCTATGTATTCACCTATGCTGGAGGTGCTATTTCTTGGATGTCCAGGTACAGAAATGCACGGCCCTTTCTACTACAGAGGCTGAGTATGTTGCAGCATTGAGGCTTGCAAGGAGGCCATTTGGTTGGGTCGTTTGGTTGCTGACCTTGGTATTGATGCTATCCCTACACTGCATTTGGATTCTATGAGTGCTATTTAGTTAGCTAAGAATCCAGTCTTCCATGCGAAGACGAAACACATTGAGGTCAGGTATCACTTCATAGGTGGGGTTGTTGAGGACAAGTCTTTGACCTTGTCAAGATCTCGACTGACCAAAATCCTACAGATCTGCTCACGAAAAGCCTCTCTACAGAGCGCTTTGCCTTCCTCAGGAGGTTGATGGGCCTGGGATGAGATGACGTCTTTCCTCATCCTGTTGTACATGTGTACATGTTGTGTTGTATTTTTTCTTTTTCTTTTTCTTTTCACTCCTTAGTAGGGTAGATTTGCCTTTAAGTGGGAGGTTGTTGGGGGTAAAGGCACCTCCGCCTAACCGTCCGTATATTACTACACTGACAGTCACCGCCACTGCACACTGCAGGTGGCGGGCGCCTGTCACCATCACTTTATTCTTTATTCTTTTAGTGACAGTTTGAATAAAGGAAGGCCCGGTCACACATTGTGACTGTTGGAGTTCCCATTTCTTGTCTCTCTCTTTCTTGCTCTTGATCTCCCACCATAGCTCTCAAGTGCAAGCTTTGATCCTTCTCACCTTTCATTAAAAATGTACT